>NC_135787.1:140067500-140245000 GCF_051106095.1 Pogona vitticeps | reverse complement strand
TTTCTGGTGGTCACTTTTCGGGCCTCTCTCGGGGTCAGAACTCTCAAGCTCCCTGCCTGCAACAATCTCACAGGACGGGCAGATCTGATTGCAATTGAAATATTCCACTTGAAGAGCTGTTGAATTTTGTTAAAGATGATAAGTGAGTTATAAAGTTGCTTGGAATTTTAAAAAAAATTGTTTCCATTCTCTTCCACGGAGCAAGATTGTCCAGTGCTAGCAATCCACAAATCTACTTTTTCCAGCTCAATGCCCCACAGATAGAGAGCAGGTGTCTGATAAATAATTCCTTTACTGAGGAGGAGGATGGCTTGAGGCTGATGCTGAACATGAGCCAATTCTCACTTTACAAAATAAAGCAATCTCATATGAAAGATTTGTTTATGTATTCCATACTTTGGCTTATGGCTAGTCAGGTCTTTTCTTTCTGAAAGATTATGTTCTTCATGTTTCATTGGAATCAGTGGGACATATAATCAGGACATGAATATTGTTTATTACCTATATCTAAAGAGCCTCTGTGTTTTAAAATTTTTTAAATATACAGTATATATCTATAAACAATAAACCAGGCTATGTTATATTAGGATTGCATCCCTATGTGAGTTTGTGTATCTGTATACCTGCCTGCCAAAATTTATATAGTGCTGCCTTGTGAGGTCTAATTGTGGTATGGACAGCTTTATTTGACAGACAGGAAGTTTCATTATTGTTGTTTTTAAAACTATTTAGAACATTTTGTTTGGCTACGACACTTAAGGTATTTATCTCAAAACTCTTGGAATAAAAGAAATGCATGTTGAAGACTCAACATTCCCATTACAGATTACACAGGTCAACGTTAAAGACATGGAAATGCTCCTAATACATTTGTGAGTCAGCTAGTACTCCAACAAAACTGAGAAAACTATCACAATAATCTTGATTCTTTTACACTTTTTTGTTGTTTAGTCGTTAAGTCATGTCCGACTCTTTGTGACCCCATGGGCCAGAGCATGCCAGGCCAGTGTTGTTACACCAGAACACTAAAAAAAATTACACATACACACACACAACCCAATAGCTCACTGTTTGTTCAAGTGGTGGTAGGAGGGGGAAACCCAGTCGCCAGTCCCACATGTTTTCTACAATTATAACAAATAACAAATGCTTGCAGATGGATTTATTTTAATTATTTGACTTATTTTGTCTCAGGCATTTTTGACAGAGCAAAGGAATGCTTAAGGCATTACATGAAAAGCAGACAGCTGCCTCCCACGTCCAGAACTGTGGTTTTAAAAAAAAGTTGTAGCAAAAGAAAATACCTTCCACTGTTCTTGACTACTATTGAAGCCTTTTATTTCTGTTAAAGATAGCACTGTCATCCCTATCCTTCCTTATATTACATGAGTAAGATAAGAGTTAATGAGTAAAGTTAACTAGTTACTCCAGTGACTGGGACAATGACAAGAACTTGTGCTTTCAGGACCCAAAAAATGCACAACTGGAGTATTAGTCTTTCCTGAAAACATTTCAGTTCTCTTTAATTTAATGCTGCCTACATGACACATCTGTTATGCATACAGCCTCAGTGACTGCAGTTTAATGTAATTTTAGAGCTTCACTGAACATGGAAAGCCCTTACTGCATGTTGAACCAAAAAGTTTCTTGTTAATTGAGTTTGATTCCATTCTGAGTCAGCTTTGTCATTCAGGTTGGGGAGATTTATAGCATAGGGTGGGAACTAGGCTTTCAGAAACTGGCTGTTTCGCCAAGAAGGAGCCATAGGCTATGTTTAGGGTTCCATTATCCCTAGGGAGAGATGAACTCAAAAGGACTTGTTCCCGCAGAGCTTGGAAAGGGGACTTTTGGAATCCCCTTAGCCAGTATAATTTATGCTAGCCAGGAAATTCTGAAAGCTGTCCTCCACAGAGTAATTTTTCTAAGCTTTCGATTTGTGTTACATAAAGAGGCCCTTGACTGTGTGTTTTGAAATACACATCTCTTCCAACAAAGAAACACCATCCTGCATATGTTTTAATATGAGATGGTGCTTATAGGTTCAGGAAACACTCTGAAAAATATCCAGTACAGTATTAAAAAAATAAAACTTCAGTGGCATGAATCTCTGTTAAATCTATGCAAATTAAGGACAGTTTATTTGCATACCTTGTTAGACCCATAAATTAGCAGCAGAGATGGCTTCCATTCTATTCATAATAGAATCATTATATCTGCTTGCTTTCCTTCTCCCATAACCAATTGGCTGACTTCAAGCACTCAGAAGATTTCTCTATGAATTAAGGAGCTTTTGGACTTCTAGTTTGGGGGCTTAATTTCAACCATGAAAGATCCGTGGTCCAGAATATATACAGGAAAAAAAACAGGAGCCTAAATGAGTGAACCACATTTGTATAATCTTTGCCCTTTTATTCCCCTCCCCCAAGGCATTTCTCCTTCCCTGATGAGTGGGCATAGTTTCAGATTTTCCTGCAATCTTCTTTTTCTGAGATGAAGTAGACTGAGCTTATTTTACACTCTCTGCCATCACCTTGGTAACCAGCCACACTCACTCTCATCCTATCCCACATTTTAAGGAAGATATTCTACAATAAAAAATGTATTTCTGACCCCACATTATTCCCTTGTATCTCTCCTGTCCCATATAATAGAGCATATGCATAACAGACTTTATGAGCTTTATAGCATGAGAGAGGCTGGGGAAAAAATTCCCATTTTCAGAAAAATGCATTTGGACTTTACACAGCTATAAATAAGTACAAACTACCCAGCCTCAAAACAGCCTTTTCTACACTGCCAAGTTTCAAATTGGTCCATTTAGCCATTTTCAGAAACTGAGCTATAGAACTTACTGTTCACTCTTCCCCATCATTTCTGGTGATAATTGTGGAATATTATTAACTCAACTCATATTTAACGCAGCACAGTGAGTACACCACTGTAATTCAAATACTAAACAGTGAAAAAAATTGAACTGGTCTGTTCTGTGCTTATTACGTTGCACAAAGTGATATTTAGCATTGGAGACATATTTAAAAGACAGCCCACACAAAGACTTGTGAATAAACAAGAGTGTGGGTTTGAAGGTGTGTGAAAATTTATGTGACCTCACATAAATGCATTTTTCTGTGTCCTCCTTTCTAAGGAACAGTCTTGTCCACATCATTCTAAATCTGTTCTTTTGTCACACTCTGAGGACTGCTAGCCGTTTCTCAATTTTATAAAACGTATCTAGCAAACAGAAAAATATCTATTTAGGATTTGAAAAGTGACTGTATGATATGTATGTATAAGGTGAAGAGGCTCTGACACACCAGTTTCTCACAGTGTTCTTACAGTGATATAATTACCACAAAAACCAATTTTCCACAGAGTGGGTTATCTAGTTTCAGGACTATTTGAAGCAATTTTCTGAACTGGTCTGCATGGGGAAAGCATTGGTGAAATCCCAGCACTGCATGGCCCTAGGAGCTCATATTACTGTTACAGATACCAGTTCATTGGCCTAGGCTGAGCAGGCCTCAACCCATCTAAACCTACATAAAATCCAGATAACATATAGCTTTTGGAAGAAAAGGCTGCAACTTTATTGATTATAGCAGTAGCCCCTGGCTCTATATTCAGGAAATTGGGTCTGCTGCCTAGAGAGATATGAAGGCCTCCTGATGTCCACCACTGACCCCTTCAGAAGACACTGGTGCCACCAGAAATGGCAGTCCTCTGGAGACCATATAGATGTACATCACCTGAGGGTGGGGCGGAGTCACTGAGGCTCTAGAATAGACCACACTGTGGTCTTACCCCAGCTCACCCATAAAGGGATCCCTTTAACAACCAAGTCAGGCAGACTTCTGCTTGCTGCCCTCATACCATCTGGATCCAGCCCCAATGCCCCAAACCAGCAAGGTGCAAACGGGCCAGGGCAATCTCCCTGACCCCTTTATGTCTGGCAGACAAATTGGATTGAATCCTGCCCTCCACAGCCCACTTGCTGAAAGTTCTAATTGGAAATTTCCCACTGGCCAATGAAAGCTGTCAGGGCAAAAAATATTTCCATGCTGGCCAACAGGAAGTTGGTGGAGAAACTTTCACATTGTCCTCTTGTCCATGCTGACTCCAGCCCCTTTCACATCTCAACACCAGTCTGGGGACTGCTGTTCCGGTAACAAATAGGGAGCTCCCAGATAAATCAGGGTCTCCCTGTTAGGTTCAGCTGACTTATAAATCCGATTAATCTGAAAACACCTGCAACTACAATAATTGTAGGACCATATGAGCTGGACCTTTGACAACTTACGATTCTTATTAGAGATGGGCATGAACCGCCACAATGAGGTTCGCGTTGCTGGTTCATTGGTGTCCACAAACAATGCCATTTTTTTAAAAAAATGAACCAGTTTGTGATTTGTTCAGTTTGGGCCCATCTCGAAATGAAGAGGGGCTTTCTGTGTAACCCCTCTTCATGAGTTTCCCAAGCCAAACACTCTCTTCATGGGCCCCAGCACCTACCTTACTCACTCCAGGATCCCTCTTCCACTGCTGCACTGTCCAGATGACTAGGACCATAAGCTTCCTGGGCTTACTTCCTGTCCCAGTGGTTCCTGAGAGGCTTAGGGTATAGTGGGAAGTCTAGCTCTTTGAGAATTTCCTATATATAACCCAACCAGCAGCAAAACTTTACTTCCCACCAAGCAAGGTTCCCTCTAAGCCAGGCAAGATGCTCGTAATAGAAGCCCTAACCCCAAAATAAGCTCCAGCTAAGTGAAACCCCACCCTCCACCATTGTGCAGTAACCAGAAGATGATGACATGGCTGTATTTGAATATATGTACAGTAGATTGTTGTACATAAAAAAAATTAAACATCTCCCGAAAATAAGCAAGTTACTGGAGTAAAAATTTAATATAAGACCCTGTCTTGTTGTCTGGGAAACACGGTATATGGGCAGCAACAACAGCAGCAGTGTTGAAGGGAGGAGGAGGCCTGGAGTGAGTAAGGTAGGTCCTTGGGGCCATGAAGGGGGGCTTTCGGGGGGGGGATGAAGCAAAACAAAATGCCAAGGATGAAAAAGTCCAGCATTGTGTTTCACTTTGTGAAAGCACAATTCCTCAAACTGCCCACAAAACTAGCCATGAAACAGCCCAGTTCGTGGGCTTTTTGTTGCTGCTGCTGCTGTCCTCTAGATAAGAGTCCCCAACCCCCTGTCCATGGTACCGGGCCATGGCCTTGGCAGGACCGGGCCATAGAGACAGATCTCCTGCCTCCTCATGCACGGCCTGCCCCCCTGCACCACGGGTGCCCTGCACATCCCCGAGCGCACCCTGCCCATCCGTGCATGCACACAAGCATGGCTCTCCCACCCACGAGTGCACCCCACCCCCCCATGCATGGACCCCGCCCCTCCAATCAGTCTGCTGTTTAGAAAAGGTTGGGGACCACTTGTCTGGATCTTTTGTACCACACCTCCCACCTCCTCAGCCTGCATAGCCAATGGTGAGTGACAATAGAAGCTGAAATCCTAGTCACCAGGTTATGGGAGGCTGATGTATACTGTTGTTTTTGTTTAATTACCATATTTTCCCTGTGTATAAGACACCCCCATGTAAAAGGCACCCCCACTTTTCTAACCCAAAATTAAGAAATCTAAGTGGGACTTAGCAAATGTAGGGTAAAAAGGATCAAAGCCCTGCAGGATCACTTTGATCCCCGCTTTCCCCTCCATTTGTTTTTTTCTCCTAAGCTTACTTCTGAGTATAAGACGACCCTCAATTTTTAGTCTATAAATTTTAGACAAAAGTATAGTCTTATACATGGAGAAATACGGTATTTTGCAAAAGCTCTTCTTTTGAGTTGTCCTTTTGATCTACCCATGTACCACTACCCAGCATATCAAGAGCATCCACAGAGCTGAAATATTTGTCGCCAGGGTTTTCCTTACAGGACGGTGGATATTCAGTTGTTCAGGGAGTTTTAAAGAAAAATACAAAATGTGAGGTCTATAGCATTAAGCTTTGCATATAAGTAAGAAATCTCACTAGAACTAACTATAGATTGATAAATCTTAAGATTAAAGACAGGTTTGTTTTATTAGACCTGAACCATATACTAGAATAGCTACAGTGCTCAAGAAGGTTGAAGAATAGTCAGACCATGTAAGAAGGCTATTCCTCTGTAACTGTAGAACCCTGGCTGTGAAATAAAGGGAAATGGCAATCATGCCACTGTACAATGTTGAATGATTTTCAGATAACAATGTTCTTATTTTATTCTTCTTTTGACAGTGATTGGCACAAAGCTAATTACATGTGTAAAGCGTGGCGAGGAAAATCAGAAGACGGCTAAAGCCCAGCCATGTCTCCAGAGCGGCATACAATTTCAGTTCTTCATGGGAGCTACAAGACACTGGTATGCCTCTTAATTTTCACCATGCATGTATGCTGTTGCAGTGCCTCTGGGATGTGTCCTCCAGCTTGCATCTGTGCCAGTGATATTGTAAGCTGCACCAGCAAGAATCTCTCAAGGGTGCCGCCAACACTCTTCAAGCACATAAAAAGACTGGACCTCAGCCATAACCACATTGGGATTTTGGATCACGACTGGATGCCTGTTCTGTTGGAGAAGCTGAACACCTTGATTGTTAGTCATAACAGTATTTCTAGCATTTCCACAGGAAGCTTTTCAATGACGCCAGATGTCAAATACCTAGACTTGTCGTCCAACAGCTTGAGGTCTTTAGGTAGCCCCGTCTTTCAGGAGCTGAGAGCGCTTGAAGTTCTGCTGCTTTATAACAACCATATTGCACAGATTGATTCTGCCGCTTTTGGAGGGATCCACAAATTGCAGAAACTGTATTTGAGCTACAATTCTCTTACGCACTTCCCAATAGATTTGTACATTGGGAAGTTCAAACTCTCCGAACTTGTGCTTTTAGATGTTGCTTACAATCGAATCCACTCAATCCCCATTAACTACATGAGCTTAGTGCCAGCCAGCCATCTGAGTGGAATTTATCTTCATGGGAATCCATTTTATTGTGACTGCACTCTTTACTCCATGCTGAGCTTTTGGCACCTCCGGCACTTCAGCTCAGTGGATGATTTCAAGACTGAGTACACGTGCATTTTGCGGTCAGACCCCAGAGGCTCCAGTAAATTGCCTTTATTGCATGATAACTATTTGAATTGCTCAGAAAGCACCATCAATGGTTCTTTCCATGCATTTGGGTTTATTCATGAAGCCCAAGTGGGGGAGAGGCTGATTGTGCCCTGCGACACAAAAATCAGTGATGCAGGCACCCACTTCATTTGGATCAGCCCAGACAATGAGCTCCTGGAGCCTGGCAAGGCCACGGACCACTTCAGAGTGTTTCACAATGGGAGTCTGGAAATAGATGAGGCTCAGTATGAGGATGCTGGCATTTATTCCTGTGTTGCAATAAATAAGAGGAGACTGTTGAATGAAACAATTGAGGTGAGGATAAATGTAAGCAATTTCACTGTGGACCGGTCTCACTCATATGAGACATTCAACACTGCTTTCACTACCCTCGCGGCTTGCGTAGCCAGTATTATTTTGGTACTGCTTTACCTCTACCTGACACCATGCCCTTGCCGATGCAAGTCAAAGAGAAGGAAAAGGCAGCTGAACCAAAGTAACATGCCCCATGCATCCATATTAACCTCCAGTTCACCCCTTGAACTTCCAGCTGATGAAAAAAAGGCCAGCAGTGGCAAGCGGGTTGTGTTTCTTGAACCTGTGAAGGAGCCAAAACTAGGACAGAATGGGAAAGTCAGAATGTTTCCCAATGAGAACATCATTGCAGAAAGTATTTTGAAAAGTCCACGAACAAAATCGGACTCAGATTCTGTGAACTCGGTCTTCTCAGACACGCCTTTCGTGCCGTCCTCGTAGTCTGTGTGGCCTGTTTTCTCGTTGTTTGGTTTAACTTAGCAGCTACCCTGCCTTTAGCGAATATTAGAAAGAAACTGTGTGTAGAGGAAGGAGAGAATGGGAAATATTCAAATTAAAAAACGGGGTGTGAGAAATTTTCAGAGAAGTTACTGTAATTAAACTCAGGTGTATTTTTCTCTGAGTAATGGATGAGAACATGCAAATGTGTAGTAAGTGTGACATTAATACTGAGGAGGGGAGCCCTTTGCTATGTGGCATGTAGCTCTCTCTTACAGGTATATGCTGCTTTCATTTTAATCTTTCTTGCTTAAGGTTATGGGAATGCATTATGAGAGGACACGTTCACGTTCTCCTCCCATACTTGACAATGGAGGAGAACCTTTTATCAAATTAGACTTCTAGCTGTTTGCCTGTCTGGAATTAGAGCTTGGGAAATAACACTTTGTGGATATCCAACTTCCAGAATCCCCTAGCCAGCCAGGCTACCGGCGAGCTGCATTAAAAAAAATCTTTTCCAATCTCTTTCTAAAAGTGAAGTAATTATGATATCAGGGACCAAAACCTTAATCAATATGCTCCTAGGTTTTGGAGTGAAAGAAAGAAATAGCCATTTATTCAGCTTCTAGTTTCTGCCTGGAGGCACTGAGCACATAAAAGAAACAGATGAAGTTACAAGCCACACTATTCCAAAATGAGTTTTACATAAATTATGAAATAGAGTTTGAATGGTTCCCCCCCCCTTTTGTATACCGGAATTTTAATAGCCAGAAAAAGAATGTATGATTACTTGGTATATGAACACTTTTACTAACCTTGGCACAAAACTTTATGATCTGTAAACCACTTAAGCCTCAAAGGCTTTTATTCCAAGAGGGACAGCGTACATTGCTCCTGTTAAGAAATCCAGAGTAGATTGATGTCAGCAGAAATGGTTTTCCCACCCGTGCACAGTACTGGGAAAAGCTGTACCTTTGGAATCTCTGCCTTCTTAATCGTTCTTAAAGGGACAATAGCCATGTTGCTTCTGGAGTATGGCCACTTCAGCCTATCTGTTTGTACTGAAATTTGTGCATGTGATCTGTGGCTTGAGCAGAAGACACTGTAAAACAAAACAGAGAATAGTTTTATAAAGCAGCCAATTTTTTTTGCAATCAGATGATCTGCTTAAAAGCTACTGCACTTTGAACATTTTTCCTAACCTAATGAGAGCCATAGTTGAAACCATCAAGCCCAAATTGACTAACCCTAATGCAACCTGGGTTTCTGATCGTTAGCAACAATATGGTTTACATGGCTGGACTTTGCCTGCTGTGGCTGACAGTGGAAGCTGGTTGCCGGTAGTTTGTTGAATTGCAGCCTTATCTAAAAGATTTGAAATGGTTCAGCTCCTTTTTCATTATTTAGGGCAATGATACAGAGTCATGAAAAAGAGAAAATGATTTAATGAAATGCACTTTTTGTAATTTGGTGTCAAGAGTGTCAATGAAATACTCATCTCCAGACAGATCCGTTTCAGCACTGTACATCTTCGGCACACGGTTTACATTACAAAACGAGGTTGCAAATGAAAAAAAAATGCTATGCTATTCCCTGGAAACAAAGCTCCCAATGTGTTGAGCATTGCTTGTACTATTCACGCTCAGATTAAACAGGTATGAGTCTGCTGCAAAAGCACACAGACTGACCTGTGTTGCCATGGCTTCAGAAATATCCTGTACTTAGATAAGGCAGAGAAGCTGGGCTGTTGCTGCTGTTTCTCAGCTGCAGTCTTCTCATGGATGTTGGTGTTGAATATTAATTGTACAGAGAAGAGAAAAGGAGCAGATACCTCCATGTCTTTGGCCAACAAATCCCATCAGTCCTAGTCACTGTAGCCACTGATGCCACAACTAATGAGAGTTGTATTCCAACAGTTAGAAGGATCACATCTTCCCCACCCTTGACATCTACAGTAGTTCACTGTGGTGAGTGAAATGCTTTCAGATTTCTTCTCCATCTTGCCACTTTCCTCCCCTCTGCCATGGGCCAGTTTTATGCCATACATTCTGGCTACATCTGACAACTGTAGCTACAGCTGGCCAGAAAAGGAGAAAATATTTTTCAGATAACAACTCCCGGCATCAAGCTGAAATGTTGTTGTCAGAAAAAAATAACTTTTCCTATGACGTAAGCCAGCATAGTTTCACCACTACGGGACTCCTCCTCGGCCCTGGTGTTTAGGGTCGGTGCCATTGCAATAGCCGTGTGTCACTCGTTGTCAGAGGTCATTGTTTGATCCAAGCCCTTGAAGCCCTTGCTTGCTAGTATAATTGTTTGTGAGCTCAAGGGCATTCAGTCCACTATAGGATTGTTGTAATTAAAATGTCATCTCCCTGTAGTCAATTGAGGCAGCTTCCTTTCCTGCAAATGACAGCAGTTTCCCTTACAGAGGTCTGACCCTAGTGAATGAGATTAAGAACTACTTGTGCAGTAGAACAGCCTTGCAATTCTGTGGTACACACACATATATAGTTTTAACATCTCTGTTCCTTGAAAATTCATGTGATCATATAATTCTTGATTAATAAAGTACCTTGAATTAACCTTTTTACTTACTCCAGTCTCTGATTTGGTGATACAATCAATGGATTAAACAGAGGCGAAAGGAAATGGGAAAACATGCATTTGGTATAAATAAGATTTTGTGTACTGTCTGTTTTCAAGCACATTTATTATCTTGGCCATGGAAATCTAAGCAGAATTGGTAGGCTGTTGCCGAAGCTGGCTGCCATCATGACTGAAGCTGAAATGGTCAACCCAGAGATGTAAGTCAATCATACTTTCTATATCAGTTGCAAATACAATAAAATGCAACAGATTCATACACTTTCGGGGGGGGGGGTTATTTGCACAGCAGCAGAATATCATCAAAGAGGAGACGAGGTAGGACATCTTGGCAGAGAATTCTAGAGTCTAGAGCCCTATTCAGTCATTATTAAATCGGGTACTCATATAATGAGTGGAAGGGAACACACTAGTCCTGCGTCCCTCTGTTTCTGGTTTTATCCTTCTCTTAAATGGTGAGCCTGAACATGAGACCCTGTGCAGTCGGTGGGGGCTCTGCAGATGGATCATGAAAAATCAGCATTCTAGATGTCTTGGAGAACCCCCACAGATAGAGTGGCCTGCCCTCTTTAGCCTTGTTGCCCTCCACACGTTGGACAGCAACAATACCAGACGTGGGGGCAGGAGGCAGGGCTAGTACAGTCGTTCTGTCCCTAATAATAATTTGTTGTTAGGTGCCATCATCAAGCTGGAACCCACTTAGACCCTAATAGGGCTTTCAAGGTAAGTAAGAGATTTAAGGAGCAGATTTATCAATTCCACACCCCCAATGAGTTTCCATGACTGAGCAGGGATTTGAACGAAAGCCTCCTGACTCCTAGTCTATCACTCTATCCCCTACACACCACACTGGATATCCCCTGGTGAGTGTAACGGCTTTAATAATTAATGAATGGGGCACAGGTGTGACCAGACTTTCTTATGTCCAAACAAAGCACAAAGCCATTCAGATTGTGATGCAATGTGCAAAAGAATGCTTCCATTGATAACTGGTTTGCATGGAAGGAGTTTGCTTGTTGTGTTAAAGGAGCTACCAGTAATTCTTTTTTAACAATCCTTTTTGTTTAAGCAGCTATTTAGTTGCCCCAGAAGTATCCAGCAAAGGATAAAGAATGTCACTGTGTTGATTTTCCTCACTGTTCTGAATATATAGTGCTGCCAAGAATGGAGGAACACATAGCATCTCACTGTACATGCTTCATACTTGGTCCACATGTCCACTGAAACTTTGAACAACGATATGAATGAAAGAGCTTATTCACCCTCTTCTCTCATTTTCTGAAACCAAAAATGCTAGTCCAGCAACCTAACAAGGAGAGGGGAGGGCTCAGAATAAAAGTGCACCTTTCTGGATCAACCGAAAATATGATTCTGCCAAATGTGAGCATATAAATTTGTGGCAATCAGTATAAATGTTTATATAAAATGCTTGAAAAGTTACTAATTTTTAAAGAAATCTGGTGCAAACATGTGTTTTTGACATGGTAAAAAAAATACAAAAAGCTTTGATAATTTTATTTTTCCACTTCTGTATTTCAAAGGGGTTAGTGCTTCATAGGACTTTTAAAGCAAAGGCCATAATGTAGTTGCTGAGATTTAGGATGAACCCCTTAGGAAGATGAGTCAGTATTTTAGGTATCGGCTATACTGTGTGGTACATCATCCTTCTATCCCATGGTAAACCCTATTCATGTGTTCAGTAAAGGATTGATTTTAATCCAAGAGAACAAGAACTAGGCCACCCCTGCTCTCCTTCGTTTTGATGTCTGACTCTGCTGCTTGAAAAGCTAAATCTGAAGATGAGAGCCTTGTGTATGTGTGAAGTATCTTCCATCTGATCCAGGAGCTCTGATTTTCCTGATTTTCTAGCCACTTCTATTTGAGGAGCTTCCCCAAACAGAAGTGGCCAGCCTCTTCAGGTTTAACTCTCGATGTGTGACAGCTAAAGTTGAGAGGGCTAGCCTGCTCTATCTCCTCCCAGGTGAAGATGAACCTTTATATTGAATGCCTAAACTGGGCTCTTGTGTGCAACAAATGACTGTCTGGAGGAATGCCAGTGCCATTATTTAATCTTAGATTATCAGTTGAGGATCTTCACACTGTTCTCTCCTGGATGGAAATGAAGTGACAACCAGAAAGTGGGTTTACTCCAGTTGGGACTGATGACCGGATTTCATCCAAAACAAGAGTATAAAACCACACAAGAACCATTTCTGGTGAGGGATGACCCAGCATCATTTTAAACAATACAACATTTTCTCTGAGGTAGTTGCCGGGAAAATCCTGAGGTCCACAGAGCACACATGCCCGTCGCTGAACTTGGAGAGCCACCTGATGCCAAGCACTAAAAAACAACAACCCTATTTTCCCCCTAAACTGAAACAGTAACAAGAAGCAATGCCACCTTCCATGTGCAAACCAGCGCCATGGAGAGCAATTTCACAATTTGTTTGGCTGATCTTAAGGTATTCTCAGTGACTTCCAGTGTTGAAAAAGCCACCACCCCATCCAAATAGCTGAGCCCTAGAGGCACAAAGGGACTTACGGAGTACATTTTTAAAAGAACAATAACAACTAAATATGATGGGGATTTTGGGGAACTGCACTGGGGTTGTGGAGGTTGGCCACAGTTTTAATATAATAACAAGAAAACTCTTCAAACCAACTCACCAGTTAATGAAGAAATTGCTACTGACCTTCAAGGGAACATTAAGAAATCTTTGCAGAAGTAGGGAGTTATTTTTGTTTGCCTTTTAAATTGAAGGAGGAGGTTAAGAAAGATGCAGGATTTACTGCTGCCTGCCATCTGTGCATGGACAAATTGGACTGTACAAAGAGGAAACGAATTACTGTACAGAAGGAACATTTTGTAATAAAGCCTGGGCAACCGGTGGCAATAGCAATGTTTTAAGTCGAAAGAGTTTATCCTCTCTGTCAAGCTGGGCTTCTTTTAGGCAAAAAAACCGCCACCACTTTGGACGAGTTCTGACACAATAAACCCAAGAAAGACCCATTAAAAATTCTAGCCATTTCATTCCAGCTTGTGTCTAATGAAGTTATTTCTTTGTTTGGAGCAAACGTACATTTTAATGCACGGCAAATGAGAGTTGTAGGTACAGGAATGTTGATCATTTTAAATAATTAAATACTAGTGAGAAACTCCCAAGCAGCATCAATAGCCATGTCGACTCTTGCTTTAGTCCAGTTTGGATAACTAAAAATTAATTTGGAAAGCAGTCCCTAGTAATAAATAAATTGCTCTGACTGTATTGAACTGCAAGTTTATAGGAAAGTAGTTTTGGTGGCCCCTTCTTAGATGCACACCTTAATGCAGTGAGGAGGTCTGAGTGTGTCAGGTAAAATGAGAACAATGCTGTCAGGAGGCCAGACACCACCTTAAGCCGGGGTCACCAAGGTGGAATGGTCATGACTGAGATGCCAAACTAAGAGGCATCAGAAGTAATGGCCACATCAGCAGAAGAGAATGGGTAGTTCCAATGATGATGGGGGCAAAGAAGTTTTTGGAGGGCAGCTACTGAGCAGCAATGGTAGCTGAAGGTGACTCTGGAAGACTGTCCTTCATAAACAACGATAGTGTCATTCAAGCTAGCGTTGATTAGTACTACATAGAAGGAAGCAATAGTAAACCACTGCTGAACCTTTCTTATCTTGAAAACCCTATGATGAGACAGTCCAAAATGAAACAAGAGACAGTGCTGGAAGATGAGACCCCCAGGTCAAAAAGCACTCTCCATCAGCTGCTGGGGAAGAGAAAAGAGCAAGTACAAATAGCGCTGTCACTAACAACACAACAAGGTTAAAGCTGAAAGGACATCTAGTGGCTCACATGTACAGAGATGAAAAATAGTTTAGTGTTTCACAACATGCACAACTGGAACTTGGAAAGTAAGAATTATGAATCAAGGCAAACTGGAAACTGTAAAGCAAGAAATGGAATGTTTCATTATTGCAATGTTTGATAACAGTGAATAAAGTGAACTGGAATGGGACATTTTCAGTCAGACAACTACACAGTGTTTTACTCTGGAAATGAAATACTCAGAAGAAATGAATGTTGTGTCCACTCAGTGTCCTTTGTTTATTTTCCCTAAACACAAGTCCACCCTCTGGATGCACTTCTTCACTTCACGCTGCCACCAGGTATTATTCCCTCAATACCAAATAGATAGATCTTAGACACGTGCTGCCAATCCAACAGATTTAATGATCTTATCGTTGTTATGCAAATCACAGGAGAAAAATCACAGATGTTCAGGATTATTTATTAAATATCATTTGCTTTCACGTTGGTTTCTATGCGTATTTATTCACTGATACAATATGCTTTGATTATCTATATATTCTCTACATTTTTGAACTCTTTCTTCTTCTCTCTAGCATTCCAACTTTCCATCTCTGTCTTACTTTCTCAGTTCAATCTCATAACTCACTCTCTCTTCACTTCCCTATCTCCAACCTTTTTTCTCCAACTCTCCTCTCTTAACTGTCTAACCAACTGTCTAACTGTTATCTTGGTTCTGCCCCTCCTGTCCTCTCATAGGCTCCTGCCCTTGAGCTCCCCATGATGGACAGGCGTGATGTGGGGGTTCCACCACAGTGAAGTTTCTCAATACTGAGGCAAGATGTTGCACAGGCAGTTAGGGGTTATAATGCAAGACCTGACTAAATAATATCCATCAAATTCCTGGGGAAAGCAATCAACATAACCATCATTAAAATTTGTTTTCCAACTAGATGCTGAAGAAGATGAAATTGAATGCCTTTGTGCTAGTATCGAAGAAGAAACTGATCACTCACCAAAACAAGACAAGTTTATAATCAGAGGTGACTGCAACACAAAAGTAGTAAATAAAGAAGAAAATGTCATAGGAAATTTTATCTAGGGGTCAGAAATTAACCAGGAGTTCTGTGAAGCCAACAATCTGTTTATTACAAATACATGCTTCAAGCAACTGAACAGACAATTGTACATGTGGACATAGGCCAATACAGAAATTAAATAGATTGTGTAATTGGAAGCAGGAGGTGGAGAAGCTGTATTCTCTCTGCCAAAACAAGATCAGGAGCAGACTGTCGTACTGATTATGAACTGTTTATGTAAAATATAAAAGTAAAGCTGATGTAGAGGTCTAAAAGAATCCTGGTGCTGAAATATAATTTAAACAATGTTTCTAAAGAATTTCAAATTCACCAAGAGACCAGATTTTCATTAGTAAACTCAATTGACCAAGAAGAAGAAGAACTGTGGATTGAAACCACAGATATTATTAGGAAAGAATGTAAAAAGACAATTTCTGTAGTTAAAAAGAAAAGAAAATCCTGGAGGGATGTCGGAAGAAAACTTAAAATTGTTAAGGATAGGTGAGAAGCAAAAGTAAAAGGTGATAAGTAGGATAAGGATCCTAAATGCAGCTTTTCAGTGACTGTCATATAGAGGAAATGAGAGCTATTGCAATAACCAATGCAACAAAAGAGAGAACAGCAAAAGAAGAGAAATAAGATAACTCTTCCAAAAGATCCAAGAAATCAAAGAGCAATTTAAGCCTAGATTAGCTGAAAGACCAACAGAGAAGGTGCAAACAGTACACCGAAGCCAATACAGAACAGATAAAAAGAGGAAAGCTTCCATTGAAGATGAATGTATGATGAAGACCCTGTAATTCTAGTAAATGAAGAGAACACTGTTCTGAAACCACTGGAAAGAAATAAATTGCCAGGAGTAAATAAATACCAATAGAATTATGTCAAGCCATAGAGACTGGATCTGTGAAAATCCTAACAAGAATATGCCAACAAATTAAAAAAATGGCCCAAAGACTGGAAATGCTCAATACGCATTTCAGCCCTAAGAAACGAGATTTCAAGGAGTGTAGTAACTATAGAACTATTGCTCTAATTTCTCATGCAAACAAAGTAATGCTCAAAGTGTTGCAACAAAGGTTTTTACCTTCCGTGGAGTGAGAAATGCCTGATATTGTGAGACTTCGGAAGCTTGTATATGATTCTGTACCTTTGTTGGTTTGTGTGCTGACTTTTTTGTTGGCCTAGCAGAGGTAAAAGCCTAATCCAGTTTGAATTTTGAATTCTGTTTATTAGTCATCCATCATAGCTGCCTCTGCACTATGCATTGCAAACATACCTTATCTGAACACATACACCCTGATAGACCATGTTCAGTAAACACTCACATATGTTCTTTTCAAACAGAATTCTTCCTCTCCAGGGCTAAGCTCTGATAAATCTAGACCTGGCAATTTACAGCAGAACCCAGGTGTTCTAGTAGCTACTGTCTCGCAATCCTCCGTCCTCATTCATTCCAGGACAAATTTTTCATTGTCTTTAACATTGGTCCCTCTTCCTGCTGTTAAGGAAAAATAAATCGATGAGAAGGCACAAGAACGCTCCATTGATTAAATATATATATGAGGCATTTCGTTTCCCCATAATACAACAGCAGCAGCAATAAGAAGAAAAGATTGGACAGCCCATCTAAATCATGCAAGGGTGGCAATGTAGCATGGCGTTCATAACAAGCTGATTTGCCAGTTAGACCAGCTGAATTCACCACAAATGAAATCAGGAACTAAAATCTATGCCATTTGCTGTTTAACTGTATACAGTATTTACCAATTTGGTATTAAGGCGGCGGGGGACTCAATGATTAATACTGTCTCTTAGCCGTTGCTTTTAAATCAGGTGTCATACAGATTCCTGACTCTCCTACAGATACTGTTGCCACACAGTGCTGTGAAATTGCCCTTTTGAAAGATGGCTATGATCTCTGTGTGGCACCCTTCTGAAAGCAAATGACTTTAATTTTGAAACAAACCCTTTCTAAAATTCCACTAGCTGTTTGTTTACAATGTACACAAAGCCTGTATTTCCCAAATGTCCATTCATGTGAAAAGGGCCAACCCTAAGAAGGGATGGAGCTAAAAACTCCATAAATAATTGCCAGTGTGCAAACCCCGTGCTGGCATCTGAGACATCAGAAAGAATTCAAGCAGTTCTGCCGATGACCTACACTCTGGTATCAGCTCGACTTACTTTCTTTGTACTTTTTAAATCAACTCTTGTGAGTCATGACAGCAGCTCTCAGTTTCTATAGGTCAGGGTTTGCAGTTAAATGCAATGAACTGTTCAATGTGCGGTTTTTAATGGATGTGAAAAATCTTTTTAAAATATTGCCAGATGATGGTAAGCTCCTACAGAAACGTTGTCTACCTTATGAAGCATTATGACACATTAGAATGCATATATCAAAAATCTGACACTATAGTATTCTAAAATATATGAGTATTCTAAATTATACGAGTATTCTAAAATATACGAGTATGTATCCATTCAGATGTAATTCTGATCTATAATTATGCTTAGGGATAGTATGAAGGATGTGAGCAAAAAAGACTTCAAGCAATGTAGGATATATTTTGAATGTGTCTCTTTTTTAAAAAAAATGATGGTAGTGTTCTCTGAACTAACTGAAACCATCTTATAAAATGGTGTGGTTGCAATTCCAGATTAGATGACTGGAGTACTCTTCCCAGCTCACTAAACATACACTGTTAATAACAGTTCAACAGGTTTATTGAAGATAAATTGTTGATGGATAATAAAAGGCCACAGCTTGGATTGGCTGCTGATGAAAAGCATTGAACAGCTTAAAGAGCACATAACTGCATTAGGAGGCCCACCCTTCCGGCCTGCCACTGAGTAGCCAAGACCACTAGGGGGGAAACCCATTAACACCTGCTGTGGTGGACTATGGCTGTCCTTCCAAGCAGACTATGCCCCTGTCATGTTTTTTGTGGGGTTTGTGCTATAAATACCCAACTCCCAACTGCCATAAATACCAAACTGCACCAGAGCACAGAGTGCTGTCCTCTGAAGATGCCGGCCACAGAGATTGGTGAAACGTTAGAAAGAACAACCTTCAGAACATGGCCAAAGAGCCAGAAAAACCCAGAACAACCATTAGATCCAGGCCTTGAAAGCCTTCATGAATACATTTTGCCCCTGTCAGTCAACACACTTAGATTCTGCTGGAAGGGAATCTGTACTCTAATATAGGGCTCTATGTTCATCTCCCTCATTGTGGATTCACTTCCATTTGAAAAGCTGCCCCTTACTGCAACCAATGGAACTGTGACAAAAGAATAGAGCTAAACATACAACATAACACCCCAAAATGACTCCACTTCTCCACCCATAACTATTGTTTAAATCAGTGGCTCTTAATCTTTGTTACTGAGGTGTTTTTGAACTGCAACTCCCAGAAACCTCAGCCAGCAGAGCTGATGGTGAAGGCTTCTGGGAGTTGCAGTCCAAAAACATCTGAGTAACAAAGGTTAAGAACCAGTGGTTTAAATTGCTTCCTGACCAAATGTGTTCCTCAATGGGAAGGTTGGGTGGGTGAAGTTAACAAGACTGCCAGAGAAAATCTGGGGATCTTCCTATATATCATTGGCTGCTCTCAGGTCCACCATACAATGTCCCATCTGTTGCATCCTTATTGCTGTGTTGGCCAGGATTTGGGGGAGTTTTGATCCAAGAACATCTGTGGACCCAAGGTTAGGAACCACTGTTCTAGATTTATTTAGGCCTTGTTCACACAGATGGGAACACGACACTTGGACAGCAGCATCTAGGCAGCAAAGGGCCACTACACCTCAAAGGCTGAATACTAGGACCCTGGAATGGCGCCTTTACATGCGCCAGAAGCAGATGCTCTTTCAGTATCCAACTCATAGGTAAAAGGTAAAGGTTCCCCTTATCATTTTAGTCAGTCGTGTTTGACTCTAGGGGGTGGTGCTCATCCCCATTTCCAAGCCGTAGAGCCAGCGTTTGTCTGAAGACAGTTTCCGTTGTCACGTGGCCAGTGCGGCTATACACGGAATCCTGTTTACCTTCCCACCGAGATGGTACCTATTTATCTACTTGCATTTACATGCTTTCTAACTGCTAGGTTGGCGAGGAGCTGGGACAAAGCGACAGGAGCTCACTCCGTTGCGTGGATTCGATCTTACGACTGCTGGTCTTCTGACCCTGCAGCACATAAAGGCTTCTGCGGTTTAGCCCACAGCGCCACCACATCCTTATACAACTCATAGGTCAAATTAAATCCCACAAAGTTCCAGAATACCATTGTGCAGAAAGGTGAAATTATTAGTGACTTTTTCCTTGAATGAATGAAGAATTTTGGTAAATCTGACCAAATATTTATTTTTTCCATTCATACATGTTTTCATTTTCTTTTCTTTCAGCCACTCACTCTTTATTAAAAAGCTATATGAAGCTACACAAAGAAACAACAGATGTGTTTATATCATCTTTACAAGTTCTCATATTTATATTCTCACTTTGTGGCATACTCGTATGCTCTTTTTTGTAACTGTTCCTTGCATCTTTTTGCTGAAAGATTTGTACTGACTGCATATAATTCCCCCCCATTATATCTAAGTGATGTAATGACCTTTTGTTGGTGTTTCATGTAAATGAAGATTAACCTGGCTTGTCAAAGAAGCACAACAAACATTTGTTATCACAGGCAAGAGGCTTAACAAAACTGAGTTGGAGCTGAGCTCTCACTAATATTCCAGTCTGGATTTTGTACACTGATCTGTAGCGAAGATTTTTCTGTCTTTGGGTTTGGACTGGATAGCTTTGCCATCTTTGTCCAATAAACAAAATCCCTTGCTTTGAAATATGAAGATATGTTTTCATCCTAGAGGAAAGCAGTAAAAAAGTATCAGTGAGTCACCCCAAGATTCATTTAAAGCACAGAAAATAACAGTTTTCCCTTTCTAAGGAAAGATGTATGCTCTGTGGCAACCCTGAGAGATAAAGCCATTTATGGATGTCTACTCCTAAAGATGATGAAAGGTATCTTTCTCGTGATGTATGTCACCACTGACTAACCTTTAAATGACATCATTTCAAATATCTTGGCTCATACCAGATATCTTCTCTCGAGTATGAGCAGCAGCAGAAAAGGAATGGTAGAAACCCAGCACTGAAAAATACAGCAGGCAAAGGATTAACAAACTCTACCCAGCCACAATGACCGGTGATCACTACACACAAAAGACCAGCTAACGACAACCATCAATCACAGTGACAGATAATCTCTCCCTCTTATCACAACAATACACCCACAACAAAAAACATGCTGATCACCACAATCACCCACCTCCTGAAAAGGACAAAAGCTGATCCCACAGCTATAAATACTCAACTATCCAAACAAACTGCACCAGAGCACAGACAGAGTTCTGACTCCTGTCCTCTGAAGATGCCGGCCACAGAGACTGATGAAACATTAGGAAGAACAACGTTCAGAACACAGCCAAAGAGCCCGAAAAACTCACAACAACCATCAGAAACCACAGAGTTTTCATAAATGACTAGATCAGAGTAGATGATGGACAGCCATGGGAGTTAATTGCTGCATTTTTATATTACAATTTGACAATAGGGAATGGAAAAACAAATGCTCTTCATGGATCACAAAAGGTCAGACTATGGAAACTATGTTCTACATTACTATGATAATAATTGTGTGCCATCAAGTTAATTCTGACTTATGTTCACCCTTTTCAGGGTTTTCTAGGTAGAGAGTACTTAAGTGGTTTACCTTCCCCTCCTTCTGGTGGTGTTCCGGGACTGCACAGCTTGCCCAAGGCCACACAGGTTGGCTCTTCTGGGATGCACAGAAAAGGGATTTCCATAAATGTTGAAAGGCACCTGATTCTCACATCAGAAGAGCTTCATCCCACTTTTTGTTTACAAACTAGCTTCCTTTATTTTCACTTGCCAATCAGAAGGTAAACATGGATTTCTTTTGCAAGTATGAGGCTCAGACATGAAAGTCTGCTGTAATCACCTCTCAGGGAATACTAACAGATTGTATATATAACAAATATAATCTCTTCATGCTATATTATCTGTAGAACATAGTTTGACAATGAACTATTGTTGTTTTTAAGAAAACCATTGTGTCCTTCTTTCCATGAAAGCAGTTCTCCTCCTGGCCATCTGCATCAGAAAGCCTGCAGCTGAGTTACACACTTGTTCTTGTTCAAAAGTCAGGGTTTATTTGCCATATATGTATATTTTGCAAGGAGGGGAGTTCTGAATTATATCAGTGAAGACAGCAAAGGAAGACATACATGGTCCAGTCATTCTCTTCACTGTAATGAATCGAGGTTATCTCAGTGCTGGAATTGAAGTCTGTTTTCTGAACCTGAAATGTATTCTTGTCACTTTTGATTATACTAACTGGGCTAGAGGTTATATATATACTAAATATTGTGTGTGTGTGTGTGTGTGTGTGTGTGTGTGTGTGTGTGTGTGTGTGTGTGTGTGTGTGTGTGTGTGTGTGTGTGTGTGTGTGTGTGTGTGTTCATTCAGACTCCCATTCCTATCCAACTTATATATCTGCTCAAATATCTTTTACATAATAATTCTATCTGCATGCATATCTGCTTTTCATATGTGCATACTTCTCCAGTGAACCTTCTTACATATATTTTATTCCAACAACATCAAGCCTGTTATCTACAATTGAACATTTCTTTTCTTTTTCCTTTCCAAGGAAAGGATATTTGAACCATCTGGGATTGATATATGTTTATGTGTTCTGTTTATTTTCAAGTAAGGCCAAATGGTTTCAGTATATAATGCCTCATGCAGGGTTATTCTTTAAAATTCAATATTCCCAGTTCAGTGGATCTCGTCCGTTATCTTTATATTCTACAACAATATTTTTGATTTTTTTTTTCCGGCTGTGCCATATATATTTCAATTCCCTCCTCTTCCTCCCTCTTCTTTTTTACTCAAACCCTCCTTAGGGTTCTGAGTAAACTCAGCTCCTATAGACATCCATATATATGTATATCCAGTTTATTTGTATTGTGTAATATATATCTATGTACATTTGACATATAGCAAACCTAGTAGAGTTTTCAAGGTAAGTGTTTTTACCAATGTCACTCCCTCCCTGTAAGTCATGGAGAAGCAGGGGTTTGAACCCAGGTTTCCTGAGTCCTGGTCCACCACACTATCCACTACACCATAAATAATACCTATATATAGATTACACAATACAAATAAACAGGAAAAACTAGTTAGTTTTCTGAAATGAATTTTCTGTGATGAGGGCTTTGCATTCATAACTTGAAGTTCAGGTTTATTCTTAGACCCATCTTTGTGCTTAACCTATCAATGTTATTTATTTTTATTATTTTTATTATTTTCATTTACATGCTCTTATTCTGCTGAAGACACCCAGAATAGCACACACCACAGTACAATGACATATATAACATGAACACAGCAATCAAATAATAGGATACTTCACATAATGATAACAATGAAAACAAAAAGTAGCAAAAACCTGAAGCCTGTCAAACAATTTTAATTTGTACGCATCACCATATAATGAATGGCTATCACATAAGTGGTGTGAATAGCTGTTCCTAACATTCAAAAATTCTGCTTTACATCCCTTCTGAAATGCCTACTGAGATGTCATACTTCACCAAGACTCAGGAAGAATCCCAAAGCATAGGATCAGCAACAAGAAAATATACATTTTCCTAATACATTCAAGCCAGACAACTTTACCAGTTGGTACTTTCAGAAGGGTGGTCCTGGATTATGTCATTTGGCACATAGGCTCATACAGAGATCATAATGTTTCTAAAAAAGAGAAGTCCTGCTTCATTGTATCATACTCTTACTAAATCCAGAAATTTTTAATTGCTAAACTTTAATAGGAAACATTGCTAACTGCTAAGCTCTGACAGGATATTCTTCCTTAGGGGAATATAGATGTTATCGCAATGGTGATAGTAACAATAACACGCTTAGTGTTTATTTAAAAATTTCTGAATAACCTTTCAGAACGGTTTACGCTCATAAGGCAGTGTACAATTTTAAAATGTAAGTGGATGTGATCCCAGCAGCTTCAGGGGCTGTAGAAAGAGCACCTGAAGGCCATTTCCAACTCAAGGGCTGCATCTTGTACTTCCCTAAACCTTGAAACATCTCAGAATTCATGTCCAAAAAGGGAATATATGGTCCTCAGCCCCATTTCTGTATCTGTCCCTTTATAAAGGATTGCAGATTCCAGCAAGCCATAGCTTTTTGAGTAATCCTGAAGGGTGCCATTGTTAATAGAACTGAAAGCTGCTGGAAGATATAACATGGATTGAGTGAAGCAACATGATATTTTTGTGATCCCCAACACCCTAGGAACATCACACCCACCCACAAAACTTTAAGATGTTTATGAAGAGAAGATTTTTTTTTGAAAAATCCCTTTGAGACTTAGAGATCCCTGCTTTTGAGGAATTCCCAGCATTCATGAAGCTCACCCTACCTTCAAATTTTAAATATATTTTTTGCCCATAGAAGGCCTCTTCAGTTTAAAATGGAGATGAGAGCTTCGTATTCATCTCCCAGGGGAGATATGAAGCTTGCCACCACAGGTGACCAGTCCGATTGGACCTTCCTCCCTGAACTGGACATCCGCTTACTGCTTGTCATCCTTCACACCATGCCAATCGCAGAAGTAGCCTGGTTGGGACTTCTCTGCCTCCTTGCGCTGCTGACCAATCCGTCGAGAGGGTGGGATGACAAGGCTCCCTGCCTAGCTGCCGACTGGTCAGCAGCACAGAGAAACAGGGAAGTCCCAGCCAGGCGACTTCTGTGGCTAGCACAGTGCAAAGGATGACAGTGGTGTGTGCCACAATGCAAGCGATAAGTGAATGCCTGAGTCAGGGTGGGTGGGGGAGAGAAAGTCCATTCAAACTGGCCACCTGTGATGGTGAGCTTTGTATTAATCTCCCCCAGAGTTTTTAAAGCAAAATAGCCAATTTATCTCAATCCTGATATAAAATTATTTTTTTGAGTTTTTGAACCAATATATATCAAACACTTCATGTTATCTTTATTGCATATGGGCTAACATAAAGAGAATTAATTGGAAGACTCTGCCCCAAACTTTCTTTTTCCTATGAGATAAAGGTTGTAGTAGATTCTCACAACATCACAAGACCACTTCCTCCTCCCCTTCCCAGCTGAAGAGTCAAGAAGGCAAACTGGGGCGAGATGAGGGAAATGTCCAAGGGACAGGAAGTTAAGCTGTAGTGGGTGGACTGACATTATTGTACATATGTGATAACAGATGAAGGCACTTACAGGACCTTAACTCTTTGTACTCTTTGTACCCAAAATATTCAAACATTTACACTAGACCCCTAAAATGTGTAATGAGCTCTTCTTGGTCATAGCCCATCACAAAGCTGCAGACAAACTGTCAATGCTGTCTTCTAGCAGTATTGTGGGACAAACTGCTTAAGCAGCTGGGACACTTAGTTCTATGATCTCATCTACTTGCAAGATGAGATTTCTATAAAGGTTTCTGCTTTTTTCCTATTGAGATGAATGGATCTGGGCTGCACCCCTTTCATCTCTATGCCACAGAATGTATTTCTTTCTCTCTCTTTTTTGTAATAAACCCAAACCTTACACTTCAAAAGACAATCTTGCATGCTTGGTTGGTATTTTTTTTTCTCTCTCTCTAACAGTCCTGCCAGAGGAAAACAAACTAAAATTGTTACAACTTCCTTGGGATTGTTGCTCTGGGGATGCTAGCAGATCTGAAAATTGCCCTTTGTCCGCTTGTCCCCATTGAGATCTCTCTGATGCTGGAGAATCAGCAAGGTCACACTCTCCTGCCCGTTCCCCAACATAAATAATAAGTAAAGCATATACCCCCGCCCAGCAATATTAGTCATTTTATCCCTGAGATCAAAATCCTGATTGGGAACTAGGTTGAAAAGGATGCCAAAGCCTCTGCGAAGTGGCAAGAAACCATTCACTCATGCTTAAGAACAGCAAACTTGCAACAGGATGATGATACCACCAAACTATGGTTCCTATACAGTAATATAATTAAAGTATCCTTCAAAATACGACAGCCTTTGCCCCCAAACCTTGCCAGTTGTTATTAAGCATGCAGCCAAATCAAAGAACATTAACCCAGTCATGCTAAGATACTAGCCAATGGCTTCCATTAACTTAACTCCAAAGTAGATGCAATTTGGCCAGTTCATACTTGGGCTCTCTAATGGTTTAGGATTGATGTCTCAAACTAAGTAGCAGCCTATACAAGTGTACTGAAGGTCCAGTAGGGCCAGGGAGGGGGAGGTTTCATTATTTCCACTTCTTTCCTTCCCTGATCTAACCAAAGTAGATCCGTGGGAGAATATATAAAGGGTAAATACATATTTTCATTTCTGGAGCTGAAGTTACTTGGTTGAGGGGCTTCAATATGAAAAATGCACGGAAAGAAAAACTGAATGCTCCCTGTCTCTCAGCATCACTTCCTCACGTCTTTATAAATGATATACTGAGTTCCTGATTAGCATTTTTAAAATCCCATCGATCCCCACATCTCAACTGGAAGTGCTGTTAGTGGGTGCTTCGCCAGACAGGCTGGAGGGCCATTTTCCTGCCCTGAGTGAGGTTACACTCCCCCTAAGGGGCAGGGTCTGGATTAATGGGGACAGGTTTTCCCTGTCCAGGAATGATTGTAGCTGGCAGACCAGTCAAAGCTGGCCCCAAGCATTCTGAGTCACTGAGCTGTCATAAACCTCCAATGACAAAGATGAATCTAGGAGTACCTCCAAACTATGCACTTGCTCCTTCAGGGGGAATGTGACTCCATTCAGACTCCCATTTCTTTCCAACCTATATATCTACTCAAATATCTTTTACATAATAATTCTATCTGCATGCATATCTGCTTTTCATATGTGCATACTTCTCCAGTGAACCTGTCTTACATATATTTTATTCCAACAACGTTAAGCCTGTTATCTACCATTGAATATTTCTTTTCTTTTTCCTTTCCAAGGAAAGGATATTTGAACCATCTGGGATTGATATATGTTTATGTGTTCTGTTTATTTTCAAGTAAGGCCAAATGGTTTCAGCATATAATGCCTCATGCAGGGTTATTCTTTAAAATTCAATATTCCCAGTTCAGTGAACCTCGTCCGTTATCTTTATATTCTACAAAAATATTTTTGATTTTTTTTCCCGGCTGTGCCACATATTTTTCAACTCCCTCCTCTTCCTCCCTCTTCTTTTTTAAAAACACCGTTTTCTTCTATTAATTTTCTTCTAGCACTATTTACGCAAAAGCACTCTATAGTGAATGTCCTACAATCAATGGAAGAACTTTCTTCTGTACAAAACCTTTCCTATCTCAGAGCTTGGAAGTAGCTAGCTAGTAAATTTTGCAATTTTTCATCCTATTTTGGGGGAGTATCCCCCCCCCCATTTCTTTAGATTGCTCTCACGGTGCCAAGCAGCCTGTCTGTGCCAGTGTGCTTTCTCAGGGTTATTCTTTTTAGATTTTCTCCCCATCTCTGATTTCCTTTTTTTCCTCTTTTCCTTTTCCCACCTCTTCCTTCCCCTTCTTCTCCTCTCTTTGTCGTTCTTTGTCTTTCTCTTTCCTTCCTTAGATTATTTTTGCTGGCATCCAGCCTGCCTTCGGTACAATAAAAGAAGATAAAGGAAAGCATCACATGGTGAGGAAGAAACCGACACATATTCTAGTACTCTTGGTACTTGGAGAAGGAAAACTCTGACTTCAAACCTCCACTGCCTTGTGGTTATATTCACGGATGGAAAAGGCTTCAGGAGTTAACCTCGAGGCAAAATCTGGAGCTGGAGTCCCAGAGGCAGTTCGTGTCATTCTGGCAACTCCAGCGACATCGCTGGAACCAGTTGTATTGGCTCTTGTCTTTCCACTGGACTATTTCAGTGACGTGGAGAGGGGGGATTTCTGCTTGGGTAACAGCCTATCTTCCATATTATTTTACCCAGGCTTTGTGACCTGGAGAGGACACTCCAGCTTTGCGTACAGCGTCAGAACACTAGACACTGTTCCAAGAGCACGTTACCATAGTCTCTCAAGACTGAAGGATGCCTATGAGATATGGCATGGCTTTGATTTCTCCTGCTGCCTTTTGCCTTTCTTTCTTTCTTGCTTGCTTGCTTGCTTGCTTTATTTGGTTTTGAGGAGAGGGAGCTGTAGGTTTTTTCCTTTGGCCTTTTTTGTTTTTGTTTTCTTGCTATTTTTGCCTTTTATGTGTGCTGGTAGGTGTTATGATTGGGTAGGTGTTCTCCCTGCTTGATTTTTCTAAACTTTGATTAAGATAGTGTGTATTTATACAGTTAAAGGTGTATATTTTGGTGGTTTGCAGGGGGATTTTGGTTTGCTTCTGGGGATGGCAGGGAGGTGGACTTTGTGACTGTGCCAGTGTGCCACCAGGCTGTGTGATTGGTGGTGGTTGGTTGGGCACAGCTTTTTTTTAATGTTGATTTTTCTTTCTTCTGTACTGTTATCTGTTTTGGACATAGATTGTTTCTCCCTTGCCTTGCCTTGCATATGCTTTTTTAGAACAGTTCTTAAGGATTCTTGAAGGTTTTTGGAGTGCCACAAAACATGAGTCAGAAAACACAAGTAGAAACCTAAAGAAGTTTTCCCTTTTGTGTAAAACAAAAGGACACACAAAGTACAAAGTAACAGAGGCACCCCTGAAAAAACCAAAAAGAAAGAGATACGAACATTGTCACCATGCTCATCTTTACTCACTAAAAAGCATTTTCTTTTTTTCTTTTTTTTGGGAAACAGGAAAGTAAATAATTACTTTTTAAAAACTTTAACATGGCCAACTAAGTTTGGGAAATTATAGTTCTTCAAAACTTTCTATACTGTATTCTGTGTCAGTGTTTCTCTTATTTTTTTCTTCCTGGTATTCCTGCATTCAACCACTTAATTACAATTCCATGGAGGCCTTCCAGTCTGACCTATTTCAACCCAGTCATCAAAATAACAAGCATCTTCTAGCTCATCTCCAGCAACCATGTATTCAGAACTCTTTTTCTTCCTCTTGCAAACAGAAACACTTGATTAAGTTCTATAAATATATGTCACCAGTGCAAAGAATTTCAGAGTATTTGTGTCATGATTATGACTTTTTTCAAATAAATTCTGTACTGCAAAAATGAATGTTCTACTTCCAGACTTGTTTCTTTTCAATTTTTCTCCCCTTCAGTGCCAAGAATTGAATTATCACATAATAATGAATATTGCTGCATTTGGGATTTCACTAGGCATCGGATGACTAATGGCTATTTCACAATAAACTCAAGAAAATAGAAATGCTGCAGAAATATTGTGAAACAATTATCACACCTAGTAAAACATAGACTTTTCTTCATTATTATTTACAGAAGTTCTTTTTGAATGTTACACCACAATAAATTCCCCTCCCATTTTCAGAAGTACTGTGTGAAACAGTAGCCTTACAGGGGTTATTTAAATCCCTCTGACATGAAAAAGAGGTGATAGGATATGTAATACTTAATTATATGATGAATGAGGTTCTTCTTGTAATCTCCAGATAAGGCTTTTGTTATGAAATCATCCTGCATCATCTGTGGAATGTTATGGGACATCCAGATCAGACTTCAACTTTTACTTGAATGTTCCTATATTTCACAGCTACTTTTCATCATCCCCCTCACCAAATAAATTAGGGGTAAAATGGAATATCCTCACAATGTCTTTGGATTGGTAGTGCTCAAAGTCTTCTACCTGAAAGCACCTCAAGATCACTGATTATAAACAGCTTTGGGAAGAACTCTGAGGAATCACTTCTTTCAAGAATCCTAAGTTGATTCATAATGTTTTAGCACAGGAAAACATGGAACAGAAATCATGCTCTAGTCTTCCTACATGGAAGCATTTAAAATTACCAAAATTTATACAGTGGTGCCTCGCTTAACGAGCGCACCGTTTAACGAAGAATCCGTATAGCGATCCCTTTTTGGGGATCGCTATACGGATCTGCCCCAGTCGCCGCACTCGCTTTGCGACGATTGGGGCGTCCGGCGGCCATTTTGGAGCCGCCGAACAGCTGATCGGCGGCTCCAAAATGGCCGCCGGATGACCCGAAATGGCCCCCTATCAGTGTTTTCGCACCCTCCCCTTGCTTACCGAGGTCGCGAAAATGCTGCGGGGGGGCATTTCGGGTCATCCGCGGCCATTAAAACATCGCTGGAGGGGTAAGTTTGGACGCTTATTGGAACGCATTAAACTAAGTTTAATGCGTTCCAATAGGCTTTCCTTGCCCGTACAGTGATGTTTTCGCATAGCGAAAGTTAATCCGGAACGGATTAACCTCGCTATGCGGGGCACCACTGTATCCTGAACAAGATTGTTACACACTTACTTCATCAACATCACTAACTGAAATAAACTGAATTTTGAGAGGGAAAATAGAGAAGCCATTTTCCCTCTCACACAATATTAGAACCAGGGGACATCCACTCAATTTGAGCATTGGAAGAGTGAGAACAGACAAAAGAAAATATTTCTTTACTCAGTGTGTTGTTAGTCTGTGGAACTTCTTGCCACAGGATATGCTGATGGCATCTGGCTTAGATGCCTTTAAAAGGGGACTGGAGGAAAAGTCCATCGCAGGTTACAAGCCATGATGGACATGTATAATCTCCAGGTTTAAAAGGAAGGTACTTCAAAATGCCAGATGCAGGAGACAGGTATCTAGTTGTCTCGTGTGCTCCCAGAGGTATCTTGTGGGGCCACTGTGAGATACAGGAAGCTGGAGTAGATGGGCACTTGGCCTGATCCACCAGGGCTGTTCTTATTTTCTTATGTTCTTAAGAATTTCAGTTCGTTTTCCTAACCAGAAGGAAGGTACCATCATACAAGTATTTATTTATTTTTTAAAAACATATGTGAGTAAGTGTGCTGCTTATATACTGCCCCATAAAGCTTAAAGTACACATTACAAGTTAATTATGCAGGCACTTTCTCCTGCCCCCGCGAGCTGGGTACTCATTTTATTGACCTCAGAAGGATAGAAGGCTGAGTCAACCTTGAGCCGGCTACCTGGGATTGAATCCTGGGTTGTGAGCACAGTTTTGGCTGCAGTACGACAATTTAACCACTGTGTCACAAGGCTCATGTTTGTTTGTTTGTTTGTTTGTTTGTTTGTTTGTTTGTTTGTTTGTTTACAATATTTTTACCCAGCCTTTCTCCTTAAAAAGGACCCAGGGTGGCCTACATTATTAAAAGACAATATAAAAGCTAACAATAAGGTGTATACAAATACTAGAAAGGATTGAATTAGTGCCATACTAAAAAAGATGTGCAAAACCAAAATGCATTCAAAACAGTAAGGTGCAACCATCCATTTTTAAAAGCCCTATTCAGGCAGCCTGTCATTCAGAGGAAGCTTGGCTCAAGAGAAAGATCTTTGCTTGTGGAAGAACAGCCTAGCCACCCATGGGAGGGAGCTCCAAAGTCTGGGAGCAGCAACAGAGAAGGCCTTCTCCTGTGTCCCCAACAAGTGCACCTCTGTGTTCAGAGGGAGTGTAATCTCATCTTGCACAGACTGCATCCCTGCTCCTTGATCTGCCTTTTGACTGACTTGGAACAGCTCTATCTTGTCTGGATTAAGTTTCAGTTTATTCCTCCTCATCTAGTCTGTTACTGACACCAAACACTATCTAGCACTGAAACAGCTTATTTGGATTTTGATAGAAAGGAGAGAGAGAGTCGGGTGTTAGCCACATACTGGTAACACCAAACCAATCTCTCCCAGCAGTTTCATGTAGATGTTAAATAACAAAGGAGAGAAAACAGAACCCTGAGGGACCCCAAAAGCCAGTGGCCAGAGTGTTGAACCAGAGTCCTCCAGCACCACCTTTTGAGGTTTTTCCTCCAGAAAGGACTAGAGCCACCATAGAACAGTGCTTCCAAGTCTCATCCCAGAGAGACGGGCCAGAAGGATAAAATAGTCAGTGGTGTTGAAAACCACTGAGAGGTCCAGAAGAACCCACAGGGACACACTCACCTTGTCAAGTTCCCAGTGTAGGTCTTCCACCAAAACAACTAAAGCAGTCAGCATCCCATAGCCAGGCCTAAAGCCAGTAAATTTATTATAGCAGAATTAAAAAGAAAGAGGAAGTAAACAGAAACAAAACAGCTTGCAGCCTCCATGGTAGAGCTTATGTTTCTGGGGTACATAGTATCGTAAGTCTTATTACTATCTTTGCCTTCATTTTGTAGAGAAAATTGAAAAAATAATCTGCAGGGTTCTCCCTACAATAATTGGATTGCTTACTGATAGCAGAACAGGATGCCTAATTCATGCTGCTTAATTCTTACCATAAGCAGGAGTCAAACAGAGTTCTTACCCATGGTAACACTTATCATGCAAACTTGAACATAAACTGAATAATTGAATAGATATGGATAGTGCATGCACACATACATTCTCTCTCTTTCTCTCTCTCATGGTTGCACAGATACACATATTGGGCCCGAAGAACAGGACAACTGCATTTAAAGACAAGCATTGACATAATGCTACAATTTCTGAAACAAATAGTTATTTACAAGAATGGTTTAATCTCTCATCAGTTGTATCTCACATTGATACAAATTATTGGAGTTAGCTTTCATGTAAGTTTGCATAGGATTGTATCATTATATCTGATTTATGGTTTACTTATAATGCTGGATAAGTATTGAAAACTGAGTTTCTTTTTAAAAAGAAGGGGGACGACCTAATTCAGCACTGACATAGAATCATAGAATTATGAAGTTAGAAGGGGCTTATAAGGCCGTTAAGTCCAACCCCCTGCTTGATGCAAGAATACAAATCAAAGGATATCTGCTGGGAGATGATTCAATGCATAAGAAATTAAATTCTTAGGAGTTAAGTGCTCAAAGCGCTGACAACTGATTGATCAAACTATCAGTTTCACTTTCACCTGCACAGATTTTTTTTAAAATTTTCAAGCTCTCTCCATTATAAAGTAGAAAAATATTTCAGAATTTTGGGAAATTAACAGAAAGCAAGCTCAAAATATAACCGCCCACATAGTTGATCCATCCTTTACTGAACAGGAGGTGGAACTAGATGATGATTAATATATTTTCCTGTTCTATTATGCTATGATATTTGTCATTGCTCCCTTTGGCCTCCCTTTGGGGGCCCTCTTCTCCAACATGATATCAAGAAGTATTGCCCAAAATATCTCTGGAGGGCACCAAGTTCCACTGCACAAACGCATCCATCTTTCTTCTATTCCTAAAATGGTTTGAAGATTCAATATGTCATGTTTGTTGCATTTATTTTCCCAGATACAAACAAGGCAACCTTCAGCATTTTACTGATGTATGCAGTATGACAATCTTGTAGAACAGAACAGAAATACGAATTGTTCTCTATCATGATAATTTTGCTGCATAAAAAGGCAAAGCACCTCTTTTAAAATATTTATTCCCTGAATAGATGAGCACTTCACTGTGCTCGGACTGTGGTGAATTTAGTTTATTCATTCTATCTAAATTGGAAGACCCCGAAAATCAGAAGATACCAAAATCAGATTGATTATATTCTCTGCACCCAAAGATGGAGAAGCTCTATACAGTCAGCTAAAACAAGACCTGAAGCTGATTGTGGCTCTGATCATCAGCTTCTTTTAACAAAACTCAAGCTTAAACTGAAAAGAGTAGGAAAAACCACTGGGCTAGTCAGGTATAATCTAAACCAAATCCTTTATGAATACACAGTGGAAGTGAAGAACAGATTTTAAAAAATAGATTTGATGGACAGAGTGCCTGAAGAACTTTGGATGGAGGCTTGTAACATTGTACAGGAGGCAGCAACAAAAACCATCCCAAAGAAAAGGAAATGCAAGAAAGCAAAGTGGCTGTCCAATGAGGCCTTACAGATAGCAGAGAAGAGAAGGGTAACAAAATGCAAGGGAGATAGGGAAAGCTACAGAAAATTGAAAGCAGACTTCCAAAGAATAACAAGGAGTGACAAGAGGGCCTTCTTAAATGAACACTGCAAAGAAATAGAGGAAATAATAGAAAAGGAAAAAACAGAGATCTGTTCAAACAAAAATGGAGCTATTAAAGGAACATTGTGTGCAAATATAGAAATTATAAAGGACAAAAATGGTAGGAAGCTCACAGAAGCAGAAGATATCAAGAAGAGATGGCAAGAATATACAGAGGAATTATGCCAGAAAGTTCTGGATATCCCGGACAACCCAGATAGTGTGGTTGCTGACCTTGAGCCAGACATCCTGGAGAGCGAAGTCAAGAGGGCCTTAGGAAGCATGGCTAGCAACAAGGCCAGTGGAGGTGATGGCATTCCAGTTGAACTATTTAAAATCTTAAAAGATGCCACTGTTAAGGTGCTTCATCCAATATGCCAGCAAGTTTGGAAAACTCAGCAGTGGCCAGAGAATTGGAAAAGACCACTCTACATCCCAATCCCAAAGAAGGGCAGTGCTAAAGAATGCTCCAACTACCATACAATTGCACTCAATTCACACACTAGCAAGGTTATGCTCAAAATCCTATATGGTAGGCTTCAGCAGTATGTGGACCGAGAACTCCCAGAAGTACAAGCGGGATTTTGAAGGGGCAGAGGAACTAGAGACCAAATTGCTAACATGCTCTGGATTATGGAGAAAGCCAGAGAGTTCCAGAAAAACATCTACTTCTGCTTCATTGACTATGCAAAAGCCTTTGACTGTGTGGACCACAGCAAACTATGGCAAGTCCTTAAAAAAATGGGAGAGCCTGACCGCCTTATCTATCTCCTTAGAAGTCTATATGTGGGACAGGAAGCAACAGTTAGAACTGGATATGGAACAACTAATTGGTTCAAAATCAAGAAAGGAGTACGACAAGGCTATATACTGTCTCCCTGCTTATTTAACTTATATGCAGAATACATCATGCAAAAGGCAGGACTGGAGGAATCCCAAGCCAGAATTAAGATTGCCAGAAGAAATATCAACAGCCTCAGATATGCAGATGATTCCACTCTGATGGCAGAAAGTGAGGAGGAATTAAAGAACCTTGTAATGAGGGTGAAAGAGGAGAGTGCAAAAAATGGTCTGAAGCTCAACATAAAAAAAAAAAACTAAGATCATGGCCACTGGTCCCATCACCTCCTGGGAAATAGAAGGAGAAGATACGGAGGCAGTGACAGATTTTCCTTTCTTGGGCTCCATGATCACTGCAGATGGTGACAGCAGCCACGCAATTAAAAGACCACTGCTTCTTGGGGACGAGATAGGATGCAATGGTTGGACAGTGTCACCAAAGCTACCAACATGAATTTGACCCAACTCCGGGAGGCAGTGGAAGACAAGAGGTTCTGGCATGCTCTGGTCCATGGGGTCACGAAGAGTCGGACATGACTTAACGACTGAACAACAAAAAATTGGAAGAATATAATCTTCCAGGCTTTTCCTTTAATATTGTGTCTGTATAAGCCACCAACCCTAAACGGTTTTTTTTCCCCTCCATGCCTCAGAATCTTTGAGAACCTCTTCCTTCCTACTGTTTCTTTTGTTAGCCATCTTTCCTCTGTTCTCCACTTCCTGCTCCTTGAAGATGGACATGTGGAAATATAGCTCCCCAGTATGTTTGGCAAAGAACACAGGTGTGAATTATAAGAAAAAGTTTCCTTTAAACAAGAAGCACCCGGAATGATATTTTTTCTTTTTCTAAGGAAAAAATGACAGCGGGCAAATATCTACACCTTTTTCTGCATTAAAATGTTTCCTGAAGGACCACATCTCCCCATATGAGCCTTTTTGGCCCTTAAGGTGATCAGAGGAGGCCCTTCTCTCAGTCCAATTGCCAGTGTAGCCACAGTTGATGTGGACACGAGAGAAGGCCTGCTCTGTGGCTGCTCTGTAGTTATGGAAAACTTCTCCCTCAGGAGGTCAGGCTGCCCCCCCCCTCACTTTTATCCTTCCATGAACAGCTTAAGACCCACCTTTTTAGGCACACTTTTAAACAATCATGATTGAATCACTGACTGCCATTTTTAAGTTAAGATAGTTTTAAACATATTGCCTATTTTTAATTGTGCAATTGTATTTTAATCAGTTTTATAGTTTTATTTTTCTAATCTCTAACATATTACATTTTTAAATCTATACATTTTAATACTGTGAGCCACTTTGGAACCCCTTATTAGGAGAAGGGTGGCTTATAAACAAGTCGAATAAATAATAAATAAATCATTTAAACGACAAATTCCAAATCCCACCTGCAGTAATTGCATTGCAAAGCAATTTGTCGTTTTATTGTAGTTTTAAATTTGCTTAAGGAGAAAAGCCTAAGCGGCATCTTCAAAGCTAAACAATGCATATTGTTTCATGTGCATCCCAAATCTCTCTTAACTCCTCGGATCTCTTTAATGAAAACCACACGGCAACAGTGGCTGCAATAGCTGTTTAAAATAAAAGGGTCCTCAGAAAACATATGCCTTGCTTCTTAATATCTGAATTTCATTATATAATTAAAAGCAGCAATGAGTGAAATTCTGCTTAAGGGAGTAGGGTGTCGCTCATTTTGAATCAAAGCCACACTCTGGAAGGAAGCCCAATGAGAAGATTGCTATTGCTTAGCCTGGTTCACAAAGCAGTTAAGTTGGAACACTTCCCATTTGTCGTTGTTTCAATTTAATTATTATTTAATATTTATAATGTATTGTGTTTTAATTATATTTTTAAAAACTGCTCTATAAGCAGCCTTGCATCCCAGTTTCTCAGAGAGAAGCAGGATGAGGAGTCCTGCCAGCCTCTTCTCCTGGAGGCCTTGTAGCTGAGGAGTCCCCAGGCAAAAATTTCATGGGTTCCAGCTTGGTTTTGTGACTCATGATGACTTTTGTTAAAGACACAGAGTCAGCCCCTGCTGCCCCTTTCCTGGTGTTTGCAGGGGTCTGAGACTGCAGCACTGGGGTCCCAGGTGACTTCACAGGAGTCCCTGAAAATCCAAGTCTGGAGAAGCAGGTGGGAAGTATGAGTCCCTATCTGGGGCACAGTCCTTTTAGGGAGGACAGGTAAAAATAGGTGATAGGGACTGGACTCTGCAGTGTTGCTGCAGCCCCATTGACTATGCCTTTTGCTGGTTGCATCTCCAGTGCCAAAGCTGGGTTGGGGTAGGTGCCACGGCTCCTGGCAGACAATGACACCAAGGCTTGGGTGTTACTGGATCAGCAGGGGGCTGCAATGCCTCAGGTCCCTGACCCCTTCCCCAGCTGAATGGGCAGGGCAGGAGAAAGTGGCACCACTTCTTCTATCCCCGTTTGCACCTGGACAGAGGTGCAAAAGATGGTGTCCCTCCTTGTGCTTGACTGCCTCCTCTCACATCTCCTCTTCATCTGATGTTGATGAGGAGAACCCTGAGCCCTGCAACTCTGAGGTCTTATATCCGCCATCACAGCTGTCCCACATCAAGTGATGGCCTTTCCTCCATCTGTAGCAGCACACCTTTGTCAGGTAGGGGACCAGGATACTCGTTCTCTCCTGGGCTCCCCTGGGTTTGTAGGGCAGGACCAGATGGCCTTCTGGGAGCACTCAAATCAATTCCCTCACAAGATATAATCAAGTAAACAGGTTCATCCAAACTATTTCGGTTTAACATATTTATGCACCAAAACAAGTATGATTAGATAAGAAAGATTTCAAATGTTGACAAAAACACCAACAAGCTTTTACACAAATACTTTCAGCCTTGAAAGGCCATATAGGTGTCGAAAAGACAATACTGTATGCTCATAACTAGAATATTGTCAGGTTCCAATGTTCGGGCAATCACAAAGTTTGCAACACTCTGGGCACTTCACTATTCATTCAACATATTTCAGAAAACTGTTGGAACACAATAATGGTATTCTGATGCTTCAGCCGAAGAATGAGATCCTACTGCAACAACTTACAAAACAAAAACCCAGAAATCTACATGGCATTTCCTACAGATGTCACTGCTGATAGGATGAGTTATCTTGAATGACAGCTAGATCAATGCCCTGATTTTGAACGTATATGTAGTCAAAAGGTCCTAAAACTACTCAAAATGGACAGTGCTCTAGGTTTTTTTGTTTTGTTTGTTTTTTTTAATGTTGAAAATTAGATCCTCTAGTGAGCTTGGCCAACCTACCCTACTGGCAGTAGGGAGTAAGAGATGGCATCCAAAAAAAGACAATTTTGCAAGCTTTGCTGCAGATTCTACCAGTGTTATTTTCATGCCAAGGAAAATCAGTATGATGAAATGTGTTGTCTGTGGATTGAACTGTAATGGTTAATAGTCACATCACAGCTTGGTCTACAGCCCTATTCTATCTTTACCCATAGCACAGAGTGTCAGAAGTTCAAAAAGGTTCCTGTACTGCATCTTTATTCCCACCCTCACTGTGGCTAGGATCTTTTCGGGACAAATGACTGCAGTGGAGATGTATGCTTCACATGTGCAGGATCTCTGCATGATGGAACCATGGAAAATAAGGTGTGTGTACCTCTGGAGGGGTAGAAAAGGTTCCTCATAGCAGCATTTCACTCTAAATATGTGAGAAGTCCAAAGGAGACATGTGACACTGGGAGTGTTGCCCCCCTAGCCCTTTTGTGCTCACGTTGCCCTTTTTCATGGGTAATGATTGAATAGAACTTATGTGAAAAAGCTTTATAGAATCTAACCATGGCCAGCAGGAGGGATGGGGGGTGGGATATGTGATGCTCAGGATCACTGCTGGAGTTGGGCCAGTTCCTTGGCTCATTCCTTTATCTCAGAATAAAGCATATCTTCATATTAAAATCTTGATAAAAATAAACCTCCAGAAGGTTGTGCATTTTGAAACCCTGACCCAAAGATCAGAAATCCTGTTGAGGTATCTGGAATAAAACTAGGGAGTGATTATAATGCTCTGCCATGGATGGATGGATGGATGGATGGATGGATGGATGGATGGATGGATGGATGGATGGATGGATGGATGGATGGATGGAAGGAAGGAAGGAAGGAAGGAAGGAAGGAAGGAAGGAAGGAAGGAAGGAAGGAAGGAAGGAAGGAAGGAAGGAAGGAAGGAAGGAAGGAAGGAAGGAAGGAAGGAAGGAAGGAAGGAAGGAAGGAAGCTGAGAATGCCTTGCCATCTCTCAGCAATAAATATACATATTTGTTTTGTCATGTTGGGTTATACTTTTGTCCATAGCTGAATACAGACATGAAGATGGACATGATCTACACAAACATAATTTGTTTCCCTTATACTCTCTCAGATACCAGCCCAGTTGCTGCTCCTGATGTTTTTGCTGTAGTTCCCTCTATTGCTTCTTCTTCTTGATTCTCATATTTTTATACCCCTGGGCATTTGAAATACTGTACTACTATGCTGCTTCAGGAAACCAAATACATGACAAATGAATTTAATCAATGTTCTTACTACCAGAATGGGAACTGCCATTCCATGGTCTCATCCCCAAGTGCTTCCGTAGGCACCACCCTCTGCCAAACAGTTCAAGCAGAACCAAGCATGTGGAGTCTTCACTACAAAATCATTACCTATAATAATTCCACCGATTCCGCTACCCTATTCACTATCACTTGACAGTACGAGCAGTTTGGCAATGAATGGAGTCTTCAGAAGGCAGAAGGCTCACCTTCATTGGAGGTTTTTTTAAAAACAGTGTTTCAATTGCCATCTGTCAGGGATGTTGTAGCTGTGGATTTTCTGCTTCAGTAGGTGGTTCAACTCAATAACCCTTTAAGTCCTTTCCAGCTCTACAATTCTAGGAATTCTGGTTTGAAGTTCCTTTAGGTGCTAGGTATCTCTAATGTTGGCTAGATACAAGGCTGGAAGCAAGCTTAAGAGGTTCTTTCCTTCACAGTCCCACATACTGCTTCCTTCTGTGCAGGGCCCAGAAGTTTTCAAACAGGTTAATAATAATAATAATAATAATAAGAAGAATAATAAGAATAATAAGAATAATAAGAATAATAAGAATAAGAATAAGAATAAGAATAAGAATAAGAATAAGAATAAGAATAAGAATAAGAATAAGAATAAGAATAAGAATAATAAGAATAAGAAGAAGAATAAGAAGAAGAAGAAGAAGAAGAAGAAGAAGAAGAAGAAGAAGAAGAAGAATAGGAGGAGGAGGAGGAGGAGAGAAGGGAGAAGGCTGAATGAATACTGTGGGAGGAGGAGGGGAGGAGGAAAACCCTGTGAGAAAGAAAAAAAAGAATTGAAGTGGATGAAAAAGACCAGAAGAAAAGAGATGAAGGGGTTTATAATGTAGGTGAAGGCAAGTGTCTCTGCTAATAATGAATTAAAGGCATTCCAACCCTATTTTTTTCTGTGAACGAATTTGTAGAAAGAATATCTTTATCAGTTAAGTTATAAAGGAAAAACCTGAATATGTAATCGGTTAATCCGTTTATGCGTAAATGTAGATTAAAAACCTAAAGTATAAATCTGCTTTGTTGGATTTTGCATATGAATCTCAAATCTACCTAACACATGTGCAGGAATTAATATAAGCTGACAGTCTCTTATTAGATGCATAGTTAAAGAGTCTCAGGTGGATTAATTATTTCATTCTCATTAAGTTTGAACTTAGCTTTCTAAATTTGTTCTGGTCATGCCTATTTCAGAATAGGAGATGAAAAAAGACATCATCTAATGGAGGCACCCTTTGTGTTCTGCAAGTCACCTACTTCCAGTTTCTACATTCTAATGCATCTGTAACAGTTGTCTCACACACATACATGGGGGGAGATTTCTTATTTATCAGATCTGAGGCAGGTGACATGACAAAGGTGAAATGATGATCTTGTGAATGTAACAGGGATAGAGATCTTGAGACACAGAAGAGCATAGGACATAAACATAAATAGCACCAGGCATGATAAACAGAAAAATACTCCTACAGCCATTACCACAGATTCTAAGAATTCAAATGTATGCTAGAAATATGCTAGAACTAGTGGTGCTAGAAATTAAATGCAGCCACAGACAGACGGATAGATGGATGAGTGGATGGATTTTGATTTGTAGCACTATTAGTTCTACCATATTTCTAGCATACATAAAGGGACTGAAGAGCTCTCAGCTGAGGATTCCAGGAGCTCCTGGAAGCTTTAGCTGATGGTGGAAAAAGTGATCTCTGCTATCTTTGATCAGTGATTGGAGATAACAGGGACTCCCTTTCCTATTCAGAGGGTGTGAGGCTTAAGGAGAAGATGGGAAAACCATAGTGGGCCATATTAAACCCGGAAACCAGAGGTTCACATCCCTAGAAGTAAAAATTACACAGAGCTCTCCTATGTATGTTCTTAGTACCTTGTTAACACATGCAGTCAAATGCACATTCTTCTAGACTAATCTTAGAACTGCCTGTTACATACAGCACTGATGTTACCTGTCTGTCATGGGTTTGGAGGGAAAGTTCCATCCTATGGGGAGTGGAAGGCGGGACATCAGGAGGAGGGGCTGTACTGTATATATATGTGGAGTTTGTGTGGAGGAGTTAGGAGAGCTGAAGGAGAGCTGAGAGAAGAAGCTGGTGTGGGAGTCTGTGTGTCAGACAGGGTACTACTGTGTGTCAGTCAGTACCAACCTGATAGGTTCAGGTGTCTGTATGGTTAGCCAGAACTGATAGGTTCAGGGTCTGTGCTTTGTTTAAAGGTGTTCTGTGTGAACCAAACTGGTGTATGTATGATTGAGACTAAGCCACGTTACTGTATCTTATTCACTTGATCATTTTATTTTTCCCTGTGTGTTATTTAAATAAACCTTATTCTTTTGTTTGTTTAAAAATCCATTCCTGGTCTGTGTGACTCCTTACAGGGAATGGTTGGTGGCAGCTTAGTGAAACTGTGGCACACTCCAGTAGGTCTGGGGTTGTCACACTGCCATCCTAGATCAAATGGAATTCCAGAAATTTAGCTCTCATAATTTAGCTAGTCATATTGCACCAATAATTTAGCTGGTCAGTTGACTCCAGAATGGAACAGCACAAAATAGATATTACTGACCTCTGTTTGTCCTAGGTGTGTCATACGCTTAGATCTGCTGCCTCTAAATTTGAAAGATCTGTTCCTAGCTGATCACTATTGCGTAACATATTTTCCATTAATTTTTAAAATAAACTATTTATGTGGCCATAAATCACATTCAGACTTCTGGCAATATCTGCCATCAAGCTGCAGAAATGTCCAGGTGTCCTTCTACTGCATGGCCTGTCTGCAAAGTGATGATTCTTGTCTTCATGCAAAATTCATTCCACTGAAGAAGAAATAGATGGTGGATAGATTTTAGTGATCATATCTAAAAATGGAAACTAGTGATTGCCTCTATAAACAAGACCTTTATACTTCTGTCATCTGAGCTTCCAGTACATCACAAATTTCATCTGGTGAAATTTCATAGGGGAGCTAGCATATTGTGACAAGTGTCTTTTGGAAGGATGTTCTAACCCTAGGTAGATATTTTACAGGATTGTGTTAAAATTAAAAATAACACTTATCAGTGTTTATGGATTTTATATCACACTATTGTGGTAAATGGCTAATGTAAATTGGGTAATATTGGTAATGCTGTAATAGGAATTTAATACAAAAAGTGACAATAGAAAGATGCTTAACCAATGTTATTTTTACATACAAATAAAAAGCCATTTGGTAATTCTACTGTGCTACTGGTTTGCAAATTGAAACAAAACTTCACTGTCTATGGCAGCCATCCTGAATGGGGACTATGTGGTTCCCTGGGGGGGCACTGGCACATTTAAAGGGGGCTACAGACTGGAAGGAATTCTTCACAACCATTTTATAAGGTTCATTATGCAACATATACACTCCTGATTCAGCCTATATTTCTTTCATATTGTGTTTATGGCCATGGCCAAAAGAAGGTTGAGACTATCTGGCCTAGGGTATGACTAAACTGTGGAAAGTTATCTTTGGCTGGGCCAAAAGATAAACACGCTTGAAAGCATGGCCTGAGATTCTGACGATTTGGGGACAAAAAAACCACACTACACCTCAAATCGATTCTTAGCCCAATTCCCCCTCTCAGTTTCTATGCTCCTACATTCTCTCCTGTCTCTCACTCTCCCTCCCCCTCCTCTTCTTTCTTTCCCTCTACAGGGAATCAGAAAAGCTGGATTTTATTAATTTTTAAAATGTTTTGGTCACTGACACATCGTATTATGGCTTTGCCACCAAAGTGAAACTGCTGGGTTGCAAAGAAAAAGAGAGATAAATAAGCTTGCCCTCTGTTTCTGCTTCTGTTATCCTCCTCTGCAGGGAGAAGGAGAAAGCTGGATATTTGTTTTTCTTTTTGTTTTCATTAACTGGTAAGTGAAATATCACTTCATTGGCTTGCCACTCAAGTGACATAGCACTGATTGTTGCGGGGAGATACCTACCAGAGCCATTTTGGTTCAATACAGGCAATCACACATACCAGAAATGGGATGATCCTACCTAGGCCCTAAGAGGTGCAGATATGGATCAGGCTGGTTCATGATTGCCTGTGTATCATGTGGTCATGTGGGAAATGGAGTGATCCAGCCCACTCCCAAATCAGTCCAAAACACAATATAAAGCACCATCTGATTGCATGCGGAGGTAAAGAATATAAACAAGAGAGGTACCTTCAAAAATGGGTGAAATGTATCCCTTGAAGGCACCAACCACCCAACCCAGCATGAGACTGCATGCCCCATAAGAGTCTTGCAGTCTTTGTCTAGCAAAAGCTGAGAATCTTCGCTAAAGTGATCCAAAAGAGGATCACAAAGCTGGCTATAATGGATCTATTTACTATGATGAAACCTGGCTCCTCAGTCTAGGTTTGGGAAATAAATTTTCATTAACCAAGAGAGAACCTGATCCTTGTGGTTTCCCAGATAACACAAAACTGCCCACTTCCATTAACACATCACAAACTGGATGCATTCACTTTAAAAAAAATGTTGTTAATGAAAGTTTATTTCCCACCTTCCCCCATTATTAAAAAAAAGACTAACATGCACAATTAAGTTTGTATTTTATATACTTGAAAAGTTAGTACAGTATTTGAAAAATGTGCACACATTTTGTCAAAGGGACAAATGGGGAAAATGTCTACATCAGGAAAAGTGCACAGAAATGCATATACTGGGGAAATTACATAGCAGAAATGATATGAATTTCCATGTACAAAAGGTAGGAGAATTTTGTTATCTGATATGGAATTTAGATAAGACAAAGATTCTCAGGGTAGTATTAGAAACATGGTGAAAACTTAACTTACTCCCATTTGCTCCACACCTCAATCTCACATTGCTTGGGTGACTATTGAGCCAATGCATACCTAATTGGTGTTTAGTTTACTTTTAATCTACAAGATTTGATAATTATGCAGTGATGTGTAACAGAATCTCAGACTGTCTCTATGTGTTCTACTGGTCATTTGTCTTAAAAAATACTCATAACTGTGGTATCCAGCTGTACACAGTGTCTAAACAGGATTATTAACATTCCAATATACAAGCAAAGTCATCACTTCTGGACAGAACATGGGAGCTAACAGTAAGAGATGATTCTGGGAAACTTGAAGTACAGACTGGAAAATACATCAGAGAGCCGGTATACTGTGAGCATTTGTTCGACTTTCCTTGCACCCACAATAACACTACGGCATCCAATGGCTATGTGATTCAAAGCTGACATTGGTGTCAACAGAATCAGAACAGATTTTTTTAAAATCCTTTGCTTGTTTTAACACCATTGCTGGGTAATGATGTCTTTTTTTTGTTCTGCTTTGCTTCTATTTGTTACAGTGCAGGATCTGCTAATGAAGATCCTACTAATGTGTTGCTCCATTCTGGTTAAAACACTTTATATGCCATTTGATAACATTTCCTTGTGGTCAGTGTCAATCCCTCCAGGCCCTGTGGATAGGTGAAACAGGGAGCGAAGGGAGGACAGAGAAGATGGAGAAGATTGATAAAAGGGGAGGACAATCCATGTTGGGGTGAGACAATAGGGAGTACCTCTGGATGCACATAGTCAGGCAGTACTGTGATAACCCAGTGTGTCCAAGTCCATCCAGCAAAAAATACCCTCCCCATGAGCAGATACAAATGCATAGATGGTCTATATTGAAATCTGCAGTACAAAGTACCAGAATAATGCCAGAATGGGATGTTATTGAGTGCCATCACATCAGAACTAATTTATAGTCAGATTTTTCAAGGTAAGTGAAGTATGCAAGGAGTGGCTTTAGCAATTACACACACACAAAGAGAGAGAGAGAGAGAGAGAGAGAGAGAGTTTCCTCAAAAGAGCCAGGGAATCAAACCCAGGTCTTCTGAGTCATAGGCCATTTCTCTATCTATTACACCACACTGGGTACCAATCCCAGAAGACAAGAGAGAATATTGTAATATTGTGTGAATGAATTCTGAGCAAAGTAGGAATAAAATATAATACCTCAGGCACATCTCTGGATTTGGCACATGAAGCCAAGTCACACCGCTGCTCCAGCTAGCTGACTGTTGCCTATTCTGATTTTCAGTGACTCTTCATGTTCTCCTACACAGGCCTTCCCCATTACGTGGCATACTGTACAATGTCTAATTCTTGCAAAGGGCAACACTTGCTCTATAGGTAGAGTCACACCTGTTCAGTGTGACGTGTGTTCTTATTGTTCCTGGTGCAGTTGCCATTATTTTATCAATATGCCTCCAATATTACCAGCCCTCCTGTTGCTTCTAATGCCCATTCTCCTCACATCATCACCATAAGGATGACGGCTGTAATGTTTGACAAGAACTTGTAGAGCAGTAAACCCACATGAAATTTACAATATCCTACTTTTATATTCTGATGTTTTTCAAATAAGTGTGTAAATTCTTGCAGCTGAATTGAAGTGATGTCCAGGAACCTCAAACATATTTTAAGGAACAGAGAAAGTAACTGAATTGAGTGATCATAAATGTTTTTTCCTCAGTACAAAATAACACAAGGACCTTAGCACAATGGTTGTTGTGGGTTTCTCGGGCTCTTTGGCTGTGTTCTGAACACGGCCAAAGAGCCCAAAAAACCCACAACAACCATTAGATCCTGGCCGTGAAAGCCTTTGTGAATACCTTAGCACAACTTTAACTGAAAATTCTTCCTATTTGTCTTCTCTGTTGCAATTAAGCTGAGGCGATTTGTTCCTCAATGCTTTTTAAACCTCCTGTTTTTGGTACAAAATATATGTAATAGCAATGTATAAACTGAAAGTTCATTTGCATGATATTAAATATATATGTAAAAGGTCTGACAGGGTTCCACAATATTTGAAAACCCAGAGCTGCAGACAAATGTTAGGAATACCAAGAAGTTCAACAGAGTATTTGGATAAGGGGGTCTATTTTAACCAATTGTTTATTTTGAAAATAAATGTCCCCCCTCCACATACACACTCAAGTTTCAGATTTGTTTCTAATTTTACACTGGGCTAGTATACAAAGAGGAAGTAAAATGGCTTCCCTTTTTTAAAAATCCTGTGCAGCATCCATCCAACTACAAAATACCACAATGGATCACTGATAGATGTTTCATTTGCTCCAGATCATTGATGTTTCTGCCTCCAAACATTAGTTTGCACTACTTGAAGACAGCAATCTGCTGCAAAATATGTCATCTGGATTAAATTGACCAGGCCATGATGTGTGTGTATTCCTGCTAGGACATCCCCTACTTGACATTAGGCAGGAACACAGGTCACATGGGAGAATCAAGACTTCTGCCTTTGGCTACTACGCATTCTGGCCTTGTCCAATTTCTTCCTATTCAGCACAGGCACCATCACTGCAGCACATTTTTAGCTTTCCTGATTGTTCCAGTTCATAACATAACATCACATTAAGTGCCATTAGCAACAGTCATCAATTTTTTGGGCCAATTGTCGGCATACTCTGCCTTTTCCCCACATCTATTTTCAAAAACTCTAGCCACCCTCACTCCAGATACAGTCCCTTGACTTTCTTCTTCCTTTCTGCATTGCTGGGGGAGGGCATCATGTGAGCAAGAGCACTAATGGTGGAAAGAAACAGATGTAATAATAATAAGAATGAATGACTTGCCGTACTTGTGTCCTTGGGGTTTGTGTATGTGTGTGTGTGTTGCTGTTCTATGCTCCCAGCAGTAACATAATGAGAGATTTATACAGTGTATGCTGTGGGCACTTTCCAGACATTCTGCCAGATTCTCTCATATTTTACCCCCTCATGTGTTTCCCCCAACAGTGAAACAACCTTTTCTTTTCTTTCTTCTGTCCACACTCCCAGTGTTTAATCGTGCGGTTCAATAATGATTTTCATTGTCTCATCAGTTTTCAGCCATCATCACAGCGTGCCATTCTCCTGCTGCCTTGAAATTTGATTATCCATTTAGTTACTTATTTTTTCTTATGATAATCACAAAACCACCTCGAACAAAGGGTAACTTCCTCCTCTTTTGTTCCCTCCTTTTCCTGGGGCTCCCCTGGTTTCAAATGTTATCCTGCCATATAGTTCTATTCCTCTCCTATCATGACAAGCACCAGAAACTGGAAAATTCAAGGTGGAGAAATGAAGGGAAATGATAAATGCCCACAGTTGTATTAGCAAAGGTTTTCTCAAAAAATCCTGTAATCAAACACATGTTCATCATAGTAGTGATCCATTGCATGAGGCGTACCTGTTCCCAGAAAATGAGCTTTGGAGCTAACGACAAACAACCACCGGTAATACACTTCTGCTCATTGATTCCATTCAATATGCCAGAACAAAGCATGTGGTGTGGATAATTCATGAGCATTCATTGCTCGAGTCTAGCTCAGCCAGAGAGCAAACAAATCCAATCAAAGACCCACCTGAATTCACCCAGGGTCAGATTCAGACCCAGGAGAACAATCTCCCTTTTTTCACACTTCTGCTTCTTCCCATGTCTTCCTTTGTGGTATAAGCATAAACAACACTGCTCTTTACAGTTTTTCTAAACTACTGATAGAGTTCACAGAAGATAGGGAATGGAGAATGATGCTGGCATGGAAACTGAATCTTGCTGATGAAGAAAAGACAGATAACATCTATCAGGAAGACAACCCAGACCTTGGAATGAGTCATCATTACTGTATACCAGTATTCAGTTTTGTTTGTTGTCTGTGTAACTACGGTTTAACAAAGTTGTCTTTCAAGAGGAATAAAATGAATAGGAATTACTGTAAATTACTTTATTTGTGTAATTAGTAACATTTTCCTAGTTATTTCTTAAACTTAATTTTTAAAGGGATTTTAGATGTATTTTTATAGAATTTTTATTTTTATGCCATTACCTTATAAATCCCTTCATAAAATCTAGCAAATTCTTTATTATGTAAGAAAAAGTAACGAGGTGAACAAGGTAACAAGTACCCTTTCTTCTGGACATCACAGCAAGTGAAAATAAAAAATTATGTTTAAACTCTACAACAGGTAATAAAGAGAAATTGCTTTTCAAAGTGCCTTTCCCAAGCCCTTGGATGGACTGAGCTGTTCCCAGTCCTGAAATCCATGGACACTCAAAGCTCACTCAGTCTCCATATGACTTCTGAAGACTCAGGAGATATCAAGCAAACAGATCTAGAGTGCAATGCAAAAGTCAACTTCATTATTTCCCATCATAAATACTGTCATTTGGCTCAATTTATCAAAAATCTACCACACAGCAGCAACCACAACTGCATCTGGAGGAAAGATGAGACAACATAGGCAATTTCATTTATTGACCTGAGGTCAGCATCTTCTTCTCTCAGATCTGTCTCCCCAGTAGCATTTTAATAATAATAAATATGTGCCATGGAGTTGACTCTGACTTACGGCGATCCTGTCTGGGGGTTTTCTACATATAGGGTACTCAGTAGTTTATCATTCTCATCTTCTGTTTGACTTGCCCAAAGCTACACAGGCTGGTACTTTTCCTGGGGGAGGGCACAATGGGAAATTGAATTCCTGATCTAACTATCCAGCCAGCTTGTTATTAATGGCATGCAACTTGGTCATTATTTATTTAAGGGCAAAATGTGTGCTGTTGTCCCACTCCAATACACCTGCAGACTCAAATCCCTCAACACCCAATCCATCACGAACCCACCCCAAGTTTTTACACCCCCAAATGTCAAGTCACTCCTGGAATAATAATTTCCCCTCTAAATGTAACTTTTGTGCCCTTTTGGGGGGCAGAAAAGACCTTGTGTAGAAAGTGGAAGTGGCCAACTAGTAACAAGGGGTGCCCAGGTAAGACTGGGTCCCCATTCTGAGTGAAGTGCTGTTGTTTTTCAGTCTTCTCATTATCACAGGGTTAAGCAATTAATTTCTGTAGGGGGGCCACATAAATCTGAACTGTGTTCGGGGGCCAAACCAACTTTACTTAACAATAAAATGAAACATTGATGTTATGATTGTTTTTATTTTAAACCTGTTAATCTTCAAAAATACTAAAGAGGTTTTTTGTGGTATGTTAAAGATAAGTAATTGATCAACTTTAGACAAAAAGCTATAAATGGTTTTGATGTTCAACTTGTTCAATGAGAGAAATCCAGTCTGTCTTGGGCTTGAACAAGTGCTTGAACACCAGACTGGAGTGATGATCAGTGGGCTGGACAGGAGCGGCTCGCAGGCCATATGTGGCCCTCGGGCTGCACTTTGCCCAGGTCTGCATTACCACAATGGATATTTTGGTCCAACACTGTATTTTTTTTTTCAACTTTTGTATTTCTATTATCTCTTGCTATTGCAAATATTAGGGTGGTGCATGATTATTATTATTTTGTACTTTTTAATGTATTGGTTCCTGCTCTCAGGTGGTGGATTTCAATCAACAATTCCAGTTTTTTCAGTTAGAAGATTTTACCTAATATTTGTTCATGTTTTAAGTCCTTTTTTTTTTAAGTGAAGAATTTCAAACTATGCCAAGGAAACTAAAACATTTCCATTACATTAGTGTAGTCAACAAGATTCAATTCTCTTTAATTGGGTCTGTGGTTAAAAACCAATGTGCTCTATCAAGAGCCCTAATGTAGAAGGTGAGCATCACCAACAACAAATTCAGCCAAGATAAGGCTTTATATAGTAAACAAGTAACAAACACTTGGGGATGTGGTGGTGCTGTGGGTTAAACCACAGAAGCCCCTGTGCTGCCAGGTCAGAAGACCAGCAGTCATAAGATTGAATCCATGCAACTGCAATGGAGAGAGCTCCTGTCTCTTTTCCCAGCTCCTGCTAACCTAGCAGTTCAAAAGCATGTAAATGTGAGTAGATAAATAGGTACCACCATGGTGGGAAGGTAACAGCATTCTGTGTCTAATTGTGCTGGCCACGTGACCACGGAAATGTCTATGGACAAACGCTTCCTCTACTGCTTGGAGACGGGGATGAGCACCGCGCCCCAAAGTCGGACATGATTGGATTAAATGTCCAGGGAAACTTTTACCTTAACAAACACTAGTTCAGTCTCTGGCAACCTGGTATTCTCCAGGTGCGTTGATTATAATGTCCATCATCATGCTAAGCCCTCTCACCTAGCCCTCAGTTGATCTGGTTTATGTAGCTGTTATCTGTTAGCTCTGCCGTTTTTACTTCTCTTAGCTATGACAAGCCAGATAGTTATTTAAAATCTGCCTTACTTTAGCTTCCCTAGGATTTTATTTGTTCTGGCTCATGCTCCTGCCATCTGACAGATAAGACCTAAATGAATGGTTCTTTAAAAAGCTAATTACCTTCAGAAGCAGACCTGAAGAAAACAATAGCCTGCAAATAATTTTATGGTGATGTGAGTTTTGTAGAGAACTGTCAATCTGATGCATTCATCTGAGAAAGGTGGAGATCGGCTCATAAAATTATGGCACACGACAGAGCAAAAGAAAAAAGCAGGCGTCCTTCTCCCAGAAGTAGTAGGAGTAATCCTTCTGCATTCAAGGCAATTGTTCCACTGCCCCGTACAAAACAGCCTTCTGAATGTGGACAACAGGGGTATGGTATGAGCAATGAAAGCAATGTGGTGATAACCGTATTGCTTATATATGATGAATTTATTTTTATATGTGCCAGTCACATCTTTTGCAATTTGGCCCTCAGTGTGATTCATGTTTGTTTATTTACATATAAATAGTGTTATGGCTTTTTACAATCTCACATGCTGCTTGGAGGAAAATGTGGCTGGGAGGGACCTTTCTGGGCTGGGGTGATTGTCAATCAATGCAGCAGTAACCAATTGGTCTGTTCCTGCCTCAGAGAGCCATGCCTCAGCTATGCCTCTCTGCTAAGAGGGTTTCTTTCCCCTCTGTGTTATCTGTTGGAAGCAGTCAGTCTGATTAGGTCTGTTTACTGACAGTCAGCCTGCCATGTTTGATCAATTTGCTGTTTGTCTGTTCACTGTTAATAAATTAAACCTTTTATTCTTTCTCTTACTAGTGTCTCAGAGTGCATGATTGAGACTGTAAGTATCAGTTAATGAGAAGAAAAGAAGTGGACTTAATAGGAGAGTGTGAAGCCATTCTGCTCTGTGAATCTCTGAACTTCTGCTGCACAGCTGGATAAATTTAATCAGAAATTCAAAATTCTACAACAAATAGTTGTGAGATGATTGTGGGGACAGCATTAATCTGTGACCCTTCCAGCTAAAAGGGTCCATGTTCACCAAAATGGTATTATATCTATTGCTTCAAGTCTTCTAGTGATAATCTACTTTTCCAGATAGAATCTTGAACAAATTAGAGTTTGTTCCAGGTTCTATTTCATATAGAAATTGTCTTCAAATAGACAAAATGTGGTCATGGTATCAAATGTTTCCCAGAAGAAAAGAGACTTTTAACCAATAACAACCCTAAAAATAGCATCCTATCTATAAGAAAGATTCCAACTATGGAGATTACAGAGCACATTCAGAACCCATGACAATAAAGTACTAGTATGCCTTATTAATATGGAGGAAACTGAAGTACCGTCCTTTGTGTGGTACACTTCAGTAATAGCTACTTCAGCAAATAAAGTAGAAAAGAAAGCAGGGGAAATGTATTTTGAAGGCCCAATAATGGAAAAACCAAATTGTCTGCCTTCTGATGTAACCTCATGTCTCAAGCAGCTTTTTGATTTTAGCTCCAAAGAAGCCAAATGAACATATACCCAGTGTCAGGAACACGCCTGGGAAGGATGCATGCCTGACACTGGTGGAAGGAGCCAACTGTAGTTCCCAACACCCAACACCTTTGCAGTCTAGACTGGGTGAAATCTAGTAGGTGCGTGACTGGTCAACTATGGGCAAGCTTCTGTCCCTAGATTCCCAATTACTCACTTATTTGAGCTTAAAACTCTTTAGCTGTGTACTTTGATCCTTACACACCAACCTTACTAGGTAGGACACCCAAATAACAAAAAAATAGCAAACAAAGCCCTTGTGGTTAAGGCTCTTTAGACACTCTCACCCTTGCCCCCAAGAATCACGCTTTGGTAAAATGTAGAATATTTATTCAAAAAGAGTAAAAAGTTGCAAAAAGAAAAAAGAAAATACAAAAATATATGTCAGAATATAGAAATTTTGTAGGCCTGAACCTGAATAAATGTATTATTAATGAGCTGCCATTGTGCACAGATGTGAGTATGCTGAATCACTCTGAAGATGATGCAATGTCTGGAAATAAGAAGACACCAGGTGCAGAGGATGAAGTCATGTGTCTTCTGATTGGACTAGAGATGCCATGTACATGTATATAAGTGAACAGTGTCTGTGTATCACCCTCTTCTTTCTTCACCATTTGCTGCTATACACTATGTCAGTTTGTGTAAAGAGTTCCTGCCATGCTGATGTGATGCCTTCCTGTAAATACTTGTAAATGCTTGTGAATACAACCGTCTTGCAAAAGAAGAAGAACTTGTAAGTGTCTTCAATAACTCTGTGTTTTTCCTGTCGCCAAATCTGTGACAATATACAATTATACTGGTTAAATGCATAGCATCTAGGTATAAAGTAAGCTTCTGTAAGACTTTCCCATAAAACAATAAAATATTTACTCACTCATAGCTTTACTACTTAATTGCTAGGCTATTCTAAATAACCATGACTAAATCTCCAATCAATCAACGAAGGCTATAAACCTGTCATCCATCTTCTTCTCCTTCTCCAACTTACCACACACAACTTAACTTAGCCCCCCTTCTATAACTTAAATCAAAGTCTCTGTCCCATGATGGTATCCAATCAGCATAACGTTGTTTGTCCGCAGCTCCACACCAACTTCCTCTTCATGGATTGCTGCCTTGTCATGGTGAAGGGGCTTGAGTAACTCAGAGAAGCTATGGGCTATGCCGTGCAGGGACAGGTCATAGTGGAGAGTTCTGACTAAATGCGATCCACCCGGAGTAGGAATTGGCAAGCCACTCCAGTATCTTTGCCAAGAATACCCCATGAACAGAAACAAAAGGCTACGATGCTGGAAGATGGGACCCTCAGGTCGGAAGGCATCCAACATGTAACTGAGGAAGACCAGAGGACAAGTACAAGCAGCTCCAGAGCTAATGAAGTGGTTGGGTCAAAGCCGAAAGGACACTCAGCTGTGGATGTGCCTAGAAGTGAAAGGAAAGTGTGATGCTGCAAAGAAAAATACTGCATAGGAACTTGGAATGTAAGATCTATGAACCTTGGGAAGCTGGATGTGGTCAAACAGGAGATGGCAAGAATACACATTGACATCCTGGGCGTCAATGAACTAAAATGGACGGGAATGGGTGAATTCAATTCAGACGATTATCTTACTACTATTGTGGGCAAGAAGCCCTTAGAAGGAATGGAGTAGCCCTCACAGTCAACAAAATAGTGGGAAAATCTGTAATGGGATATAATCTCAAAAATGATAGAATGATTTCAATACGAACCCAAGGCAGACCTTTCAACATCACAATAATCCAAGTTTATGCACCAACCAGCAATGCTGAGGAGACTGAAATTGAACAATTATATGAAGACTTACAACAGCTTCTAAAACTGACACAAAATAAAGATATTCTTCTCTTTCAAGGGATTGGAATGTTAAAGTAGGAAGTCAAGAGATAAAAGGAACAACAAGAAAGCTTGGCCTTGGAGTTCAGAAAGAAGCAGGGCAAAGGCTAATAGAGTTTTGTCAAGAGAACAAGCTGGTCATCACAAACACTCTTTTCCAACAACACAAGAGGTGACTCTACACATGGACATCATCAGATAGGCAATACCGAAATCAGATTGATTATGTTCTCCACAGCCAAAGATGGAGAAGCTCTATACAGTCAGCAAAAAGAAGACCTGGAGCTATGATTTTTTTCCAGTACTGATGTATGGAAGTGAGAGCTGGACTATAAAGAAGGGTGCCCATCGAAGAATTGATGAGTCTCGTGGCGCAGTGGTTAAACCACTGTACTGCAGCCAAAACTGTGTTCACGACCTGGAGTTCAATCCCAGGTAGCCAGCTCAAGGTTGACTCAGCCTTCTATCCTTCCGAGGTCGGTAAAATGAGTACCCAGCTGCAACATCTTTGGACCCAGCCTGTTGTAGAACTGCTGCTTGGCTTGGGGCATATTCTTGAGGCTTGGGAAAATATTGGTGACCTCAGCCAAGTCCATAGTGAATTGTGATATTATGGATATCATGCAATAAATCAGTATTGGCCATGTGCTGAAATGTATACAGAATGACAGCAAAGGTTCCTGGATTATTCACATAAATCATTTTAGGAAACATGATACTGTTGTGATATTTTATTATAGTCTGATAGGGCTTATTTAATTGGTAGATCTGATTCCTGAAATCACTGATGGGGTAAAAAGCATTGAGGAAATATTTCCTTCATAACCAACATCTCACAAGGCAATTACTGGAAATTGTCCAAGAAAGCAGGCAAAAATGCTCCATGAAATATTTTACCATGAGCCTCCAATCCAATCTTTTTATCATTTTCCTGCTCCACAAGGCCAACTAAGCTCATTTTTAAAATCTGCTAAGATCAACTTCATATTTACATCTCAAATCCAATGAAGCATAAAAACTCAATTAAAACCTCCATAAAAATTGAAATACAAATTAAAATCTGGGAAGGTTTCCAAAATCAATGGGATGCTAATTTTAATTTCATTCTGCTGGTCTAAACTCAAAGTCATTTGTCTACAAAATCTGGTTTCAATGAATGACACACATTATTCATCAAAACTACAGAAAAGCTGAATTATGCTTTATTGAATGGAGTCCTTAAAAACAAACAACTTTTTGATTAGTATGGGGCAATGAAAACCTAATCAATAGCAGACTATGTGTCTTGTCCAGACATTGAAGAAAAGCAACAACAACAGAGAAATGGTTGAGATCCAAAGGGCAAACTGAACTCTTTAACACATTTTTGTGTAAAGTTTTCAAATACATTTCTAGCCAGATATTTGTACTTGCAGATTAATCCTAATACTTAAAACTGTCCTGCTAGAGATAGTTAGGTTAGGCAGAAGGACACTGGTCTCTGCCAGCGGATTGGAATTCCACCAGCAATAGGACTCTGCCACCATAGAGAATTCCAGGAGTATCAAAGTCCCCAAAATGGCAGGAGAGGAACAGCTATGGACAAATGATTGCCTAAGGTAGTTTCATTCACTCTGTTCAAAGAAAATATATAAGTGTTCAGTGGATGATATGAGTCATCCACTCCATATAACCTTTGAAACACCTTTGTCTTTAAGCAGATGGGATGACAGATTGGTTGCGTATCCTTGCTGTAAGCTGTCACTCCTCTGGTTGTTGTGGGTTTTTTGGGCTCTTTCGGCCATGTTCTGAAAGTTGTTCTTCCTAACTTTTCACCAGTCTCTGTGGCTGACATCTTCAGAGGACAGCACCAGAGCACAGAGTGCTGTCCTCTGAAGATGCCGGCCACAGAGACTGGCGAAACGTTAGGAAGAACAACCTTCAGAACACGGCCAAAGAGCCCGAAAAACCCACAACAATCATTAGATCCTGGCCATGAAAGCCTTCGTGAATACATTGTCACTCTGTTGACTTTTCCTTTCCTGGAGAAAGTGTAGATGTTTCTATTGAAGTTGATTTTGCAGTCTTAGGTAGATGTATGCAGAACAACTGTGTAAGAAAACTACTGTTACCAGCACCGCAATAAATAATCTTTATTTTTAAAAAAAACCACATATCAAAATACAGTACATGGATGGAATCTTGCCAGTTGCTGGATGTTGTAAGCGAAGGTTGCATGTAAACATATTTCTCTGGGTATCAGCTTACAGTTAAAACACTATGAGAAAAACATCTGCTTCAACAAAACATTCCCAAACTGAAATAGATGCCCTAAATGCATCTAACTAGACATCCCAACTTTATAGGTTTTTTCAATCAAATTCTTTGGAATCTTGGAAGGGGTGAGTTGGCTTCAGGCTGGCTATATTGTCCAGCTGCCTCCTTCCTTGACAAAGGTCCCCAAAGAAAAGGAACATTGTATTACAATTTACCCACTTCTTTGCTTCTTTTAAAATTTTAATGAACATTTCTTGTTTTCTTTTTTAGGGCTCAGTCCTATGTTTTGAACCTGTTGCAGACACTGAGGAAAGGAATTGGCTGGCTGGCTGGCTGGTTACAATGGCTAACCAACAAACATTTTCTCCTTGCCCTGATTTCAATAGGGACTGAAATCTCATACAATACCTATATTATGTCAAGCTATGAACCTCTTATTTGTATTTTTTCCACATTAGGGGAAGTAATGCTGGAAGCAGAGAATTTCCTTCACTCTGTTTGATCATCTGTACATAGATAGTATTAGCAAAAGTTCAAATTAAATTAAATCAACATTTCTGGGTAATTTGAAAATGTTTATTTTAATTAAGAAAGCATCTGCTTGTAATTTTGAGTTTGAACTGGGCATGATGAGCTGAACTGTTTGCAAAGGTCATGAGTCAGAATATGGGGAAACATATGTTGCTATACACAGAAACATATGGATTGTATATGCAAGTGCATACACAGTTCATATAATCTTCCAGCGAATTAGAGAAAATCAACTGTTTCCATTCCAGGCTTTTGCAAATAGAGACCCACTAGAATTCCCCACCTGTCCCTTTTTAAGGTCTGTGAGGAATAGAAAACGGAAAGGATTGCTGTGAATGAACTGTGTATCTATGCTACCTCCATGGCTTATTTACAAAACGTCCTCTAGAATCCTCAGTTCTGCATGCTTTTCAGGCAACCCCTTCCTGAATGTGGAGTTCCAACAGATGCACTTGTAGTACTCTTTATTGTTTTAAAGAAGTATCATTGTTGTTATTGACAGTGAAACAGATTTAAGGTAGGAGTGGTGACTGTAGAAAACATAAACTCAGTTCAATCCAGTTTAGCTTTCTAGACTGTTGAAAGACATTGTATCATGCACTGAGTTGAATGTGATGCATGAAGCAGAGTGTAAGGACCAGCATATATGAGTTGTCATAAATGAAACTTTCATGTGACATATGCCTCCCTTTTATAATCCAGTTTGTCAATCCATTTAGAGAGGACCAGCTAGCTTTACCCCCTCCCTACTTTCCCCCTCTACTTTGAAGCAGGAATTGCTTCAAGCTGTGTGTATATTCTATATATGAAAAAGAACCCTGGAAGAACTTTGACTGTACAAAGCTAAAATATGCTGATATATTTGGACGTAAAATATACACTGAAAATGAACCACAACAGAGTGATCCTACCCACACACATATGTGGGTCATATGAACTAGTCCATCCATGCAGTGAACCAAACTGCACCCATTTGAGCTCACTCTTGGTAAAACTGAGCCAAACATGTTAGAGCATGGTTACACTATGCAAATACTGTAAGTTGGGAGATTTTGAAATTAGTCTTTAAGACACATGGTTTTGGTGGCAGTGTGTGGCTCCTCTTGGGAAAACTTTTAATCTGTTTAGAACTGTTGCATTTGAGGCTTTGTCTTGCATCCACTGTCTTGTGCTGGCTGCCTCACAGCCACTCCTCATTGCTGCTGCTGAGTTATTTTTAATTTTTTAAAACTTCTCAGTGGAATAGCGATATTATGACATGCCAGATTTTTTTTAAAAAAAACACATATTGGAATGCAAAAAACAAACAAGCCCTGACAATCAGAGAAATTTACAGGATCAGGAGCTTCTACGGTTGCAAAGCAGAAGGGAGGGCCTTTCTCCACCCATCCTTTTTCTCTCTGCTGGCTTGTAAATTTCCATTCACTGATGTATCTTTCCTCTTGCTCTGTCTCTCTCCACGCAGATGTGAAAGCTTGAATTCCAATATGTTTTTTTAATCTGCTGGGTCACACTATTACTATTTCACTTAGAAAGAAATAAAGAAATAAAAATAACTCACCTGCAGCATCAGCAAGTGGTTAAGAGGCAACAGATACAATTTACATTGACATAGGCATTCACATATGGTGAAACGATTGAAAACACAGTGGTGACTCGCTTTACGATGTTAATTTGTTCCAGCGAAATCGCTGTAGAGAGAAAACGTCATAGAGCAAAATAAAAAAGCCCACTGAAATGCAATGAAACCCATTCAATGTGTTCCAATGGGCTGAAAACTCACTGTCCAGTGAAGATCCTCCATAGGGGCGGCCATTTTCAGTGCCTGTAGAATGAGGAATCCGTCCAAAAACAGGGTGGGGGGCCATTTTCTTCAGCCGGTGGCCATTTTGAAACCCAACGATCAGCTGTTTTGATTGTCATAAAGCGAAAATCAGTTCCCAAAGCAGGGAACTGATCATCGCAAAGCGGAAAAACCCCATTCAAACCATCCTTTTCCTATCGCAAAAGCGATCACAAAAACCTCACCGTTAAGCGGATTCATCATTAAACAGGGTAATCATAAAGCGGGGCACGACTGTTAAGCCAATTTGGAATCCAGGTTAAAACAAGCAACCCTCTGTTGGCCCATTAAAATACCGTACTTCCAATTAAAAAACCACGATTCCTAGTTTAAAAACCCATATATCCCTGTGCATCATGTATTCACCTTTCAAAAAAAAATTAAAACTTGCTGAACTGTATTCAAATATAGGGTGCTTTGCATGTGTAAATACACTCTAAGCTAGTTACTAGTTCACAGTCTCTAGTCTACCTAGGAGGAGCTGCTCTCCCTACACGCACAACACATAGTTTAGATTCCTGCTAACAAGCATACTATTGAAGTAGCATCTGAAAGAAGGCTCAATGAACTAAACATATGGATTTCCTATCCTCTTTTTCTTTCTACCACCTTTCCTTTGGTAATTAAATCATAAGTCAGCTGCCTCAGTTATGAATCTCTTCAAGGCAGTGGCCTTTCTCAGTTTTATAGCAATCCACTCTTCCTTCCACTTTATCAGAAACTGTTTCATTAGATACAGCTGGTACCAGATATGGGGGGGGGGGACAAATTGTTCCCATGCAGCTTCAGCAAAATGTGGTCTAACAACAGCAAGCAAGATTAAAAAGAATAGCTCTGCTTTTTCTTTGCAGCTTGGTTCTTCAAGTTCATGTTGTGCTGCAGATAATTAACTGCTGGTTGTTTGCTCTCCATTTGCCTTCCCAATTATCCAGCCTCAAGAAAGCAAGGCACAAATGGTGGCTGGCAGGCAGATATTCAGAGTTATGAACCCTTTCATTCCACCTGAGATAAATATTTTTATTCTTTGTTACTTGGGTGTCCATATATTCTGATTAATGGGTGCTGAGATGACAGTTTCTACATGATACTTTAGGTTTGAGTTGACTATAGGATATACTGTGTGAAGGAATGCAATATAGAATTGGTAGGTATTAAAGATGGGCATGAACCACTGGTTCGGCAGGTCATACCAGTTTGTTTAGTGGCCAAACAGGTGTTTGGTGCTTCACCCACTTGGAGGCAGTGGCCTTGCTTTCATGCCCTGCCTCCTCCGGGTACTGCCTCTGAGTGGGTGACCACCAGAGAGGGTGAGACAAACACCTGTTTGGCCGCTAAACAAACCAGTACGAAGCACCAAACCAGCAGTTTGTTCCCAGCCCCAGTAGGCATCTATTGTATGACAGAGGTTAATATTTCAGATCAGTGGTTCCCAATCTTGGATAACCTAGGTGTTCTTGGACTGCAATTCCCAGAAGTCTTCACCACCAGCTGTGCTGACCAGGGTTTCTGGGAGCTGCAGTCCAAAAACACCTGGGCTACCCAAGACTGGGGACCGCTATTTGAGATGTTCAAAAGGTAATAAAAACAATTAGTAGTGGCATGCCAGTCACATAATTGCTTGAAGCAATTGGCTCAAGTAGCAGATGCTTGGGGGTTAGTAGAGTCATCTCCTTGAAACTCCCCACAAAGGGGCCAAAGCTATATGTGCTACACAGTCAATCTTGAGACCTTCCTGTCACAGGTGCAGCAGAGAATGATATTCCATCAACAGCAGCACTATTCAGGCTATTTATTTATTTTATTAGATTTATACCTCGCCCATCTAGACAGATAGTCTACTCTGGGTGGCAAAGTCTATGTTGGTATCAAAGACTGCCAATACAGTCATCACTTTTTCCACATGAGAAACACAGAGTCTGAAGAGAAGGCATGTTCTTGCTTGTGTGTAGGGCCTAGACATGAGGTGGAACACCTTCTTTTCAGACATGTTGTCACTTGTGTGGAAAAAGAGATGATGGAACCTTAATCAGTGCCCTCTTACTGTGTTGACGATGCTGGATTCTATAATGACTGAATAGGGAGGATGTTGAAGTAACTTTCAACTGTCACTGTGATCTGACAGAATTAACTGACAGGGCCACAGACCTCTTATTGGAATAGGAAAAATATGTCCTTTCTGTCAAGCAGCAAAATGTCGTTGACCAGACCTTAGCAATAATAACTTGTAGTTTTGTCTGAGCCTGACTTTAAGAGGGGTCCTGACAGAAGTCCAGGACCTCTCTTGGCAAATAAGGGAGAAGGATACAACAAGGCTAGCTTACTCCAGTTTGAAGTAAGTGGTACAATATAGACAGTACCATCTAAAAAGGGTAAACTCATAAGACTATTGTCCAATTGCACCACAGATAACAGAAAAACCTTTATGTTAACTGGGATAGGCTGAGACTCAGTAGGTCCAGTCTCTTATCCATGCTCCAGTCACTTTACTTAAGCAGTTTGTTAGTAGGGGAAGGATCCTGATCTCATTGCTGAACCTGGATGGTCAGGTTGCCATGGCACCCACTAATGTTTCCTAGCTGATTGTAAAAGCTGTGGTTGTTACCCCCAGGGATAAGAAAGAGTAATTTTACCCAAAAGTCTAAATAACAGATATCAAAGGAAATAAAATGATGAGGCAGAGAGATGAAAGCAGCTATGGAATCCATCACAGAGAGAAGGGAAGCAAATCTGAAAGATTTAGAGGTCAGTGTTCAAAAGGAAACCCATAGGTCATCATAACCAGATGCTCAAACATCAAAGTGGGATGGTGAGCAAATTTAAAAAAGGCAAATCAAAGAGGTCAGTATACATTCCAGTTTTTAGGCCAAGATTTATGTTCCATTTACAATTGCCCTGGAACCCCAAAGCTGAAGAACTGGAATTAGTTTGCTCAAACTGGCACGTAGACTAATATCCTGCTGCCTAAAGACAGCATATAAGGGGGGGGGAATATAGATACCCCCCTCCCCAACTCTGGCACACTCCTTTTTGTTTGACCACTTGCATGATTGTTCTTGCATGTGGTGCAGTCATGGCCGTGTAACAAGGAACATGCCAAAGAATGGAGGACACTTCCACCATTTCCCTTCTACTTCACAGTTAGTCAACAGGATATTAGCCTCTTCTCTGAGTCTTGGAGGGGGTCCTAAGGGACACAGGGGCTTGGAGCAACCCAGAAGCCCCTGGAGCAACCTTGGTGGAATTGTGGAATTTCAGCCCCAGTTAGCCTAAGGACTTGCCGAGGCATACGCTGTGACCACCCCTTTTCTAGCCAAACCCCTTCAGCTTCGTCCAAACTTCTGCAAATTACAAACAGGTCTTTAAGTTGCAAGCTCTGTTACTGCACATTCTCAAGTGAAACCCTTGGGTATATTTGAGTTGCTGCAATGAGAAATCCTAGTTTTTAAATAACAGAAGATTGAACTGAAAAGTGGAAATCATGAAAAAGGTTTATACAGCTATATCATAACAGAAGAGGTTTGTTTGTTTGCTTGTTTTAACCATTGCTTTAAAATTGTCTCCTGTTTAGAAGGTATAATTATTTAATTCATTGTTACAGCATATCAGAAGGGCCCCAAAGTCATTCATAACAGAAGACACTTCTTGTTGTTTTTTAACCATTGCTTTAAAATTATCTCCTATTTTGAAGGTCTAATTATTTAATTTATTGTTGCAGCATATCAAAAGGGCCCTGAAATCGCCATTGTGGAATTTCAGCCTCAGGCGGCCTAACCATTTTCTAACCAAACCCCTTCAACCTTGCCCCATTGGCCTACAGGGCTGCGGGGGTGACACTTTCCTTTGGGGGGGCAATCCTGAGGCCAATCTCTGCTCACGGGGGACCCCGAACTCTAGGAAAACCCCTATAGGGCCACAGTGACCTCCACAACCCCTTACGTCACCCTCAACCCGCCCCTTCTCCTGGAAAGGGCCAGGGTCAATTCTTGACCTAGAAGTTCTACCTTAAAGGGGCATGCCACCTGTCAAAAATGAGTTTGATGAATGCTAGTCCCTTATATTACTCATGACTACCACATCTTAGTCCTTAGTTCCACAGAACAAAGAGGAGCTTGAGTCATGAGTTCTGGATGAATTCTTTGCTGAGCTCTCTAGAGCAAGCAACCCTATGTCCTCTTAGGGTTGCTGATCTTTCCCCTCTGGGCCTATAGTCACCTTTGGCTTTCCATAAAATTATGAATTCCTGCATAACACACTCTTCTCCCAATGTTTTCTCCACTTTACTGTTGATTGTGGGTAGCTCTCATTCCTACCTCCACTTTCTGAAGGAGAAAGAGCTTGAGAGGAGTTTATTGAAGATTCTGTGCTTAGCAGATTTTATATAGGGCTCTTCCAATCTGTCATTTGCCCTACATTTTGCCACCCTCACTTTTAGCAAACAAAGTTAACACTTGTTTTTCTTACATGTGCTTTTTATTTCCTCTTCTGAGCAAGTTCCAGCTAACCTCCTACTGTCTTCCCCAAGCCTCACTGCTTTTTCCTTCAGAAAGATATTGTTTATGTCTGTACAGGCATGTGCAAGGGAGCCAAACCTACCCCTTTAGCACACTTTGCTAATGCCAGACTCCAAATTAAACCTCCACTACTTATTCCTTTACCACAAGCCCTTGTCTTGCATGGCACTTTTTTTCTCTCTTCCACCTCCCTTCAGCAGATCCTTGAGGAACATGTAGTATCAGTGAAAGAAGAGAAGAACTCCGTAAACATTCAGCTGGGATAAGATGAAACACTTTCTGCTCCTCTTCCATTTCCAGATCAAAGCAAGATAAGCAATAAATCATGCAAGAAAGACAAAACCAAACCCACACACACACACACAAAAACACACACACACACACACACAAATCTTGGATTTTGTTACTACTTGTTACTGATCTTACCAAAGTAGGGCAAACATTAGATGGATGATGGGAAAAATATCAATTTTATCAGAGAATAAATGGATACATTGCAGAGACCCATGAAACAGCCTATGTCCCAGCCAATGTGAGTGTAGTTACAGTCCTCCATTACTAACATTTGCTTCTTTCAACAAATTGCAATACTTTTCAGAAAAGCATCATCCAGATATAATACTTAGTTTGAAAATAAATAGTAGATTCTTGTCACGTTGTTTTCATTTATTTCTTCATTTCTTTATATTTTCCCCATGATAGGAAAAGGAGCATCTCTTGAATTTCTGTCACATTGTTATTATAGCATTGGAGTAATAAAACAGTGAATCCCTTACTATATAACATTCTCCCTTTCTAAAAAGAAATGATGCTCCAGCATACCAAACAGACATGTTGAACAGACAGCATTTCCAGTCTTTCACACAGGAAAGACTATGCCTGACATACATGCTAGGTTTTATGTAGTCTAATCTGAAGAACTGACCAGTAATGAATGATGGCTAGTGCTATGCTAAAATTCAACTATCATGTATTGATAAAAGTCACACAAGATCAATTAAGAAAAGAAAAATTGTGTATAGTAAATAATGTGTGTAAGTGCACTCAGTGCAACATCATGTTGAACCATGCTAATTTTTTCCTCAGCAAGCCTGGTAAGAATACAGTATGTAGTTTCTCTGCTCCTCAAAATTGCCAGTGCAAGATCTTCCTAAGTGTATTGGTGGATGGAAACAAATGTCACAGGTTTTGACAGAAGTATCAGCTTTCCAATTCAAGAGACCTCTTGTAAGAAAAGTAGCACCTTGGAGTACAAATATGTATAGAACTAAGATATCCAGAAAATCAAGTTTCCTTTAAATACCAAATAAAGCTTGTTGATTAGCATTGAGATCCTGTGTGTTGTTTTTGTTCCAACAGCCTAACACAGCTTCCTCCCTCAAAATTTAAAAATGCAAACAGGCAAAAATGTATGATAAAAATACATATAAACATATGTTAGTGAATGGAAAAAATGCATACAAACATTTGTACATTAAAAATGGATGCAAATGTGTACCAACCTAAATGCAGCAAATACTGTTCATGTACACATTCTGTTATTATAAGAGGGAAATTAGCTTCAGAATAAACAGCAGTCAGAGGCAGGGCTCTTCAGAAATAAGTACAACTGTTTTCTTTTGGACTTGCTCCCAGGGTTATATATACATGTGGGGCTGCAGCTTATGAAACTGGCTGGATAGCTCAGTGTCTTAGATACTGGATTGTGGAGTCAGAGGTGGGGAGTTTGATTCCCCATTGTGCCTCCTGTGGGTAAAAGCAGTCTGGGTAGCCTTGGGCAACCCGCCCAGTCCCAACATGAACCCATAAGATGAGAACAGTAAGCCCACTTTGAGTCTTCTCTACCTGCAAAACCTGAAAAAAGGGTTGCCATACTTCAGAATTGACATCATTTTGCAGCAGTAGCAGCACCTTATGTATTATTAACAAAGCAATTCAGAAATGTAGTTTTCTTTCAAGCCATTCTTTAAACATGAAGACATAACACATATCTGGAAACATACACTCTCTGGAATTGACTGAAATCCAGCAACCTCCATCACTGGGCCTCAAGTCCCATTTGTTTTTCTTGCCTTCACAGGAGTTGAGGGGGAGCTGTTGCTGCTCCAGACTTTGGAACTCCCTCCCACAGGAGGACATGCTGGCTCCATCTTTGTTAGCCTTCCGCAAGCAGGCAAAGACCTTTCTCATCAGCCAAGCCTTCCCTCAGTAACCAGCTACTCATGTGTGGTTATTAGATAAATTGTAATGCATTATTGGTTTGACTGGAATTTTAGTAAAATCTGTGTTTTCCATTTCTCAGAGTGACTTTTTTTAAAAGTATACAGTGGTGCCTCGCACAAGGAGCACCCCGTAGAGCGATGAATTCGCTCTACGAGGACGTTTTTCCGATCGCTAATGCGATCGCAGAGCGATGGCCTCTATGGCTGAAAATCGCACAGCGAAGGTCGGTAAGCGTTTCGCTTACCGACCTTCGCTTTGCGACCCGCCGATCAACTGTTCGGCGGGTCCAAAATGGCCACCAGAAGCCTCAAAATGGCTGCCAGAAGCCCCAAAATGGCCGTGCGCAGCATTTTCGCACCCTCATTAAGCGAGGGGAGGGCGCAAAAATGGCTGCCGGCCATTGGAAAAGCATCGCTGTACGGTGAGTAAAGCTGCTATTGGAACACATTAAACTAAGTTTAATGCATTCCAATGGCTTTTTCCTTCCCGTACAGTGATGCTTTCACACAGCGAGGGTTAATCCGGAATGGATTAACCTCGCTGTGCGAGGCACCACTGTACTTATTGATCTTTGCCTCATTATTGCCTACTAACGGTGCAAGATGCATTCTTATTCATCATTTGTAGTTTTTTTTAAAATATTGTCTTTTAATGGTGTTAACCACTGTTGTATCCTCATTGTTTCCAGCTTTAAAGATTGTCTTTCATTGTTGTAAGCTGCCTTGGGTCCTTTTCAAGGAGAAAGGTGGGATAAAAATATTTTAAATAAATTAATAAATATTAGACTAACGATTATATTTGACATTTTTTTACAGTGGGGAGATTTTTAGGTAAAGGTGTGTTTCTGTTATATTATTTCACAGGCATTTATTAATTTTGTTGTGTAGTGTTCCGGGAGTTTTTAGTAAGCCATCTTGTAAGGATCTTGTACCCTTAAAGATGGCCTAAAACATATTAAATAAATAAAGTCCTCCTGACTTGGCTGGCTCTTGCATTCTGTTTCTCACCAAGGAGCAGTTGTATACACCACAAGAAAATCATTAGATCAGTGCAGATGACTGGGGTCATGAAATGCTAGAGACAGTCACACCACTGCTTCATTCTGGATGAGCTATAGTTGGGAAGGGAACTTATCCGAAAATGGTGGAGTGAGCCCCCTCTTCTTGAACCATGAAACACTTTTGTCTTCCCTCAAAAGATAATAGGACATATTTTGCTTTGCATTAGCTATTGTAGACCTATGCATAATCAGAAATAAAATTTGCTGTGTTCAAAGTAGCTGGATCCAAACACTCGCAAAGTTTGATCGAAACACTGCATAGCATCAAATCCGGAGCCAGTCCTTCCATTAGGCAGAATGCAGTAATCACCCCGGGGAGCAGATGGTATGGTTGACCGAACCTCTCCCAGCTGCTGCTTCTGAGCCCCAGCCTTCAGTCTGTTGGACCGAGTTGTATATGCCACACAACCTGTCCTTGCCCCATTAAAACCCGGCTGCTCAGCTTCTGCTGGTCACCAGTGGAGGAAGCCTGGGTCCCAGCACTAGTGGTGAAGTGAAATTCAGCTGCCCTTCAGAATAGCTTCTGAAGATGGAATGGGGAAGAAGAACCATCTTTCCCCTTTGTCTCAGGCAGCAAAAAGTATTGGACCAACCCTGATCAAGTCCTATATTCTTTGCCTGTATTTCATTGCTACAAATCAATTCCCTTCCCCCTCTGTCCCCACTCCAATCTGTTTTTAAGGAACAACAGATATATTCATCTTTGTGTTGTTCCTAAAGAAACACATAGTAAAAACCCAGGCTGCCAAAGGAAGCAAGACTGTACATCTGTCAAGTATGACAATAGCATCCCTTGCTTTGATGCTCAGCAAACATTCCTGCTCTCATCATTTCTGATAAGTTTCCACACAGTCTGTCTTTCAGGGAACAGCTGGAGACGGCTCTCTGTATCCCTTGGCAAAAATCATGTCATCTTCTCTCAAGTCCTCCCTCTGGAGCTGCTATACGCAAGAAAGCTGGCACTAACAAATCATCAGTTTCACCAAAGCTGTTTATGCCTCACAGAGCTTCAAATCTTGTACTTTCTTATTAGGGGGAAAAAATCCACCCTGGAATCTCACATCCACTGCCTGTTATGTCAAGGCTCTAAACGTGAACAGTATTCATTCTGATTTAACAGGAGAAATTCCATTTCATACCAGGAAATCCAAACAGCAGAATGCATAAGGAACACTGCAAAGATGGCATATTACACCAAAATCACATCCAGCCTACAAATGCAACCAGTTCAAGAATGCAGCTCTTACTGAAAAATGTGCGATTTGGTGGTGCGGTGGGTTAAACCACAGAAGCCTCTATGCTGCAAGGTCAGAAGACCAGCACTTGTAAGATCAAATCCATGCAACGGAGTGAGCTCCCGTTGCTTGTCCCAGCTCCTGCCAACCTAGCAGTTCAAAAGCATGTAAATATGAGTAGATAAATAGGTACCACCATGGTGGGAAGGTAACGTGTCTAGTTGTGCTGGCCACGTGACCATGGAAACTGTCTTCGGACAAACGCTGGCTCTACAGCTTGGAGACGGGGATGAGCACTGCACCCTAGAGTCGTACACGACTGGACTAAATGTTAAGGGGAACCTTTACCTTTACCTATAGTCAAACTAGACAATTTCTTTAGCATACACTTACAACCAATGCCCTTTTAAATGATGAAATATGTCTGTCTATAATGGCAGATGACTGTACAGTACCTTGCATTTCACACACTTCATTTTGTTACTGGCTATTGGAAGGTAAACATCAGCTTAATCAACAAATCTGATTGCTGAGTCACTCATCTCTGAGGGAATCACATTCTATGAGGGAAAAGAGAATTTATCTTAAGGAAAACACATTGGTATCTAGTTTGAGTACAGGCACGTTTTGTTGCACATTTTGAGTTTGTGATTAAATATCCTCTAGCTGTGAAGAAGCGCAGGGACTCAGAGCAGAATAGTTTAAATCTTTTTCCTCATCAACTGACACTTACAGTCTCAATAACTCACTCTGAGACATTAATTGGAGAAAGAAAAAAGTGTTCATTAGCTACAGTTAAACAGCTCAAACAGCAAACTAACAAAACATGACAGCTTTACCAACAGACTTCAAGAGACTAACAGCTTCCAACAGACTAAATTGAGGGAAAGAGAGCTGAAAAGAGAAGTGGGACTTTCTTTGAATTCAAAGACAGGGAAGGAATAGCTAGTTCATGCTGGATAGATTGACAACCACCCCCATCTAGAAAGGTCTTTCCCAGACAAACCTACTGCAGAAATTCCAACACACTTAGCGTACTTTAGACTCATTAAAGTGAATGGCACTAGGTCTCATTGGTTTACATGAATCATGAATTTTAATAAAGTTAAGATGCTAGTTCTTTTTATTCCAGTTTCTAAATGCTTGCTTTTCTGGCAGAGAAATTTCACAAGAATGAATCTTCATTTCAGTTTGATGAGCCATTGCTTTGTATTTCCTTCCTTCTTATTCATAAGGCACAAATATATAATAAGCAGAGCACAAGAAAAAAATTAGCACTTGAGGGTAAAGTTGATCTAAACTGATATGATGCTTTATATCAGCTGTTGTCTGGGGTAGTTTAGGGATTGCTTGGCATTGCAATCATTCTAAGCTTCAATCTTGTTTTGTTGATTTTCTCTCCCTTCTCTGCTTAGTTATGTTACAATTCTGAATTCATCCAACATGTGGTAGGTCAAACAAAGAGGCAAAATGGAAGGGGAGGACCCAGGCTCTTTTGCATAAAGGCTTTAAAGCCAGCGACATCCTCTCTAAGATACAGTACAAAAATATTTCAGCTGGACTTTAGGTCCCTCTAGTGGCTTGAAAAGTTATTGGGTTACAAGAACTCTGCAAAGATTGGATCCTGTTCGCTGGGGGAAGTATGCAAACTGTTCTGATTCGAGTATGTATTGATCTATCAATCACAGAGACACACCCATGTAGACAACAGACCCAAACAGTCATTTACATAAGCAAACTAAGTAAATAAATAAATAGGCAAATACTCCACAGACTATATCACTCAGAATATCTCTTGGAGACCAATGCCTGAAACCAATTGTAACATTTAAACGTTTTGCAACATGTACAACAAAAAGGTTATTCCCATTTAAACATATTTCTGGAAGTTCTACATCAGAACTGCCAGATTACAATATTCTGTCCCTTGCACCCTTGTAAAAATGGCTTCTCCCTTTTGGCTTTATTTTTGTAAAATGAATCATGACACAGTGTAATATGTCATGTATGGGTCATCTGAGGCTGTATTTAGCTAGTTTTCAGACCTGCTAAGGACCAGATGGTTTTTATTATGGCCTGATATGTAAAACCATTGTTGTTGTTTAGTTGTTTAGTCATGTCTGACTCTTTGTGACCCCACAGACCAGAGCACGCCAGGCACTCCTGTCTTCCACTGCCTCCCGGAGTTGGATCAATTTCATGTTGGTCGCTTTGACGACACTGTCCAACCATCTCATCCTCTAACATGCTCTTCTCCTCTTGCCTTCACACTTTCCCAGCATCAGGGTCTTTTCCAGGGAGTCTTCTCTACTCATGAGATGGCCAAAGTATTGGAGACTCAGCTTCAGGATTTGTCCTTCCAGTGAGCACTCAGGGTTGATTTCCTTTAGAATGGATAGATTTGTTCTCCTTGCCATCCAGGGTACTCTCAAAAGTCTCCTCCAGCACCACAATTCAAAAGCATCAATTCTTTGGTGGTCAGCCTTCTTTATGGTCCAGCTCTTATTTTCATACATCACTACTGGAAAAACCATAGTTTGTCATCGCTTTCCTCCCAAGAAGCAGGGGTCTTTTAATTTTGTGGCTGCTGTCACCATCTGCTATGATCATGGAGCCCAAGAAGGTAAACTCTGTCACTGCCTCCATATCTTCCCTTTCTATTTGCAAGGAGGCCATGGGACCAGTGGCCATGATCTTAGTTTTTTTGATGTTGAGCTTCACACTGTTTTTTGCGCTCTCCTCTTTCACCCTCGTTAAGAGGTTCTTTAATTCCTCCTCACTTTCTGCCTTCAAAGTGGTATCATCTGCATATCTGAGGTTGTTGATATTTCTTCCGGCAACCTTAATTCCGGTTTGGGATTCCTCCAGTCCAGCCTTTCACATGATGGATTCTGCATATGAGTTAAATAAGCAGAGTTTGTTGAACTCTATGTAAAACCATAGATTTCAACAAAGGTGTACTTTCATTTTCACATGGCTGCATATAAATAAAAGACAAGATGGCAAAAATGAGAGAGTGAGTGAGGGGAGCTGACCGGGCAGGCAGGCAGGCCAGCAAGTAAGGGTGGGCGATCAGGCCATTGAAGGGGCAATTGGGTGGACAGCCAGGTGGCACTGAGCAGGGGGGCAATGGGGCAGGTGAAGGGGCAGTTGGGCAGGCACAGGCTTTTTCTGACAGACAGCTTTTAATTTTATTTTTTAATGTGTACTGTCTGGTAGCAGGAATTTTTAAAAAGAGGATGGAGCATTCACATATCCACCAATGAATTTATTCCACATGAGTCCCAAAATAAACAGACCATTGACAGGGGAGTAGAAAAACTCATTCTTCTGCACAGTGCTCCACAAGTGCACATACCTAATGTGTACACTAAATTTTAAATGGTGTTTTCTTTAAGAGAGCCCAGTACAACAGCATGGTTTTGTGGGGGTGTTGTTTTTTGTTTTGTTTTGTTTTGTTTTTGTCTGTGGAATCAGCCCTGAGTTGGTCTTAAAAGCCTCTACTGCAGCAGGGACACATGTAGCCCTTTTGGTTAGAAAAAACATAGCATCATTTCTGAGCAATATTCGGCTCAGGTCATTGTAAACCTCCTGTACACCACCCAGTTAGAAGATCTATTAAACTAAATGCCCGAGTACTTGCAAAAATCTACCTTTTCAACTGGATGTGAGTTTGCTTTCAAGGTCACATCTCACTTCAGCAGTGGTCGAATACAGTGATTTAAGAACAAAATGTGGCTCCAGAGTTATGTCTGTTAACTTCCTCCAAAGGTTTTCAACTAGAAATGGGCACAAACTGCCAGCTTGGCTGTTCATGCTGGTTCATTTATCAGCTGAACAGGTGTTCAGCATTTCCCGGCACTGCATCCTCTGGCAGGTGCCCACTCAGAGGCAGCACACAGAGGAGGTGGGGCAGAGAAGCTGGGGCACTGCCTCTGAAAGGGTCCCTGCCTGAGGAGGTGGGCCTGGGAAGCACCAAACATCAGCCAATAAACAAGCAAGCATGAACCTCCAAACCAGTAGCTCACACCCATCTCTATTTCCCACAAGAAATACAAAACAAAAGAAAGAAAAAGGCATTGTGGCACTTTAAATAAAAACTGCTATATTTTAATGTAAACTATGTTGGAACATGTCGACTTCATCAGACATAAGAGACAGACATAAGTTTGTTACTTTCTTCCAAAGGATTTCCTGGGAAATAGACTCAAATGTTGATTTAAAATCTATGGAAGTCACACATAATTTCCCTGCTGCAGATTTGGGAGTATATTTTAGCAATATGAAAAAGAGTCAGAGTAATATGAATGAGCCTTCTTTGAAAGAAATCTGCTCCTTGGTCCCAACATGGGAGGATTTAACCCATCTTTTCAGTTTATGCAAGCTATTTTGAGAATAACCATCGTCAAAGCAATTATCATTGTCTTACATTTTAAGTTTCAGTTCCCCCTGACGTCACAAAGGTACTAGGGAACAAGCCTGCCCCCACCCTAGCATCTGTTCATATTTGTGATGGTGAAGAATGATACTTCATGAATCTTATAACTGAGTCCATGAAAACATGCTCATATTTATTTATTTATTTATTTATTTATTGGATTTATATACCGCCCCATAGCGCTACAAGCACTCTCCGGGCGGTTTACAATTTTAATTATAAAGGCTACACATTGCCCCCCCAGCAAGCTGGGTACTCATTTTACCGACCTCGGAAGGATGGAAGGCTGAGTCAACCTTGAGCCGGCTACCTGGGATTTGAACCCCAGGTCGTGAGCACAGTTTTAGCTGCAGTACAGCGTTTTAACCACTGCGCCACGAGGCTCTTAATGCTCATAGCATATTTATTAGTCTACCACAAGAGTGAGGAACCTAATGCCCCTGCAGCTAAATCTGGCCACATAGGGTTTCCCAGATGGCTACAGCCTTCTCCATTACAAACAACTTTTGGTGGTTTTCCTGATTTTGTGTGAGGTTTTTCCTCCAATTTTTAAAGGTAAAATATCTGTCCTAAAGCTTAGTTACTAGGACCATCAAGTTAATATATACTTGTATTTTTACTCCCACTTTTTTACTTTAGGGCCCAAGAATTTTTCTGAAATTTAGTCTTATCCTCAGATTAAAGATCTTTCCCTCTCCTGGTCTCTACAATGCCATGAGATGCCCTGCTGTTTTAAGCTGGAATAGATGAACATGGCTACCTCCAGGGAACTGTCAATTTACTGCATCTCTGTAGCTGCCATTGCCAGTATTTTTTCTTTCTCAGTCCAAATTTCAGAAAGGAAGGACAAAATGGCAGCTTGTATACTTCCAGGAGTTCTCGAAGCATAGAGAGACTGCTTCATCTGCCTCCAAACAGCTTTGTGGCTTGTGTTCAAGTAACACAGCTAATGACAGATGCATGGTCGTTCAAATTCCTAGAAAAACATTGGCACTTTTTCCAGTACCCACAACCACAGTAACTGCTGCCAGCCACAGGCATGGCCACGTGTTCCTTCTCACATACTATGTTCACTCATATCATAACTTCCATCAGACAGCCAGAGACCCCAAGTTCATTTGTGTCTGTATGAGTGATTGAGCAAATGGGACCCTGCTGTTTTCACAAACAACATGTTGAGTGCAAGCCTTCATTCTAAGTTGCAGTCAAAACAAAATTGAGTAAAATAGCTAATAATCGCTTGCTTTGCAGTTTATATGTACATATAATGGGATGGCCTGAGGGGTTGTTTGCATGGCTCAAATGTACACAAATAACCTTTGCTCAGTAGTCACAGGATCAGCAAGTCAAAAGATTGTTCTTGTAGAGGATATCCAATATTTTAAAGATCCATATCATCTACTCAGCTACATCCATGACTCGAAAGCTTCCAAAGGGCTACAAACAGGATTATTTTCAGCCTTAAACAGAGCTTGGACCCTTTATTATTTTCAGACAAATGGTGCCAGAGTCTGAGGCATCATCCACAAGTTGACATTTTCAAGCTCTGGGCTTAAGAGACTGTAAAGAGGAAGCACAAATGCTTTCATGCATCCCTGATTTTTCATCATTTCTCACAACTGCTGTGCCTTAGGATTCAGGTATCTACCTTTTGGATCTATTTAATATTGAGACACCAAGCCCAAGCATGCTAAAGATGAAACAAACAAACAAACTTGTAATACAAATAGGTAAATGTGTAGGCAAGTTGGCGTACACAATTTGTGCACAATAAACACATTGTTCAATGCTGGTATTCAAACTACAGTGGTGCTCCGCAAGACAATGTTAATCCATTCCACTGAAATCGCTGTTTAGCAAAAACATCATTTTGCAAAAAGCATTTCCCCATTGGAATGCATTGAAATCTGTTTAATGCATTCCAATGGGGAAAATAGCCATCATTTTGTGAAGATCGCCCCTAGGGGAGCCATTTTACGAAGCCGCCAATCAGCAGTTTAAATCGCTGTCTTGCAAAGCATCGGTCCCGAAAACACCCATTTTGCAAAGATTGCCCATAGGGAAGCCATTTTGCGAAGCCGCCGATCAGCTGTTTAAATGGTCATCTTGTGAAGCATTGGTCCCCCCCCCCAAAAAAAAAGTCTTGCAAAGCACAGACCGAAACATCGTCCAGTGAAAAACGCCCATAGGAAATACTGTTTTGCAAAGCACAATGGCGATTGCAAAAACTCATCGTCATGCAGATTTGTCATTTTGTGGGGTAATCGTCTAGCAGGGCACCACTGTATCACAGAGATGAGAAACATTTGGAACACTGGCATAGATGGACATGATTCACAGTATTTTTCCAGTCATAAGCAAAGTAATCCAGTATACAGGATTTTTTCCAAGGTACACCTCATAATTCAAGGTTACTGGTGAGGATATAGCCACTGACAGTAGAACAATTAATAATTAATGAAGGGCTTTTCCAGAAGGACATTTTTTTCCCTCCTTAATGTACCAATGGACTTTTTCCACCATCATGGTGATGTTCCTCTTGTCCCAACCATGCCTTTTTGTCTCTCCTGCAAACAAACTTTGTTCTTAGTATTGCTTTGTTCCAGAATTTAGTGCTATGCACACCATTTGAAGTTGATGTCTACAGTGCGACCCTCCCAACAGGAAACTTTCAATTAACACTCCAAATGAAAAAGAAAGCTCCAACAGAGAAGCTATGGATGACTTAAAGATTTCTTAAAAGATTTGTTAAAGATTCCTTAAAGAAAATAGGTTTTCCCAAGTAGAAAAAAAATTCATAGGCAAATTTGGACACGAATTCTGATAAATTCTATAATCCTTCAACACCAAGAAAGGAGAATGGAACAGACAGTTCATCTGGAAGAGCCCTAAATAAAACATTTGTCAGACATAACTATGGAGGTTCTGAGTGAATTCCTCATTCTATAATGCAGAGCCAAACATTAACACAGTAACAGTCCTTTAAGCTAGTAACAGTGCTTTGAATGTCTGAACTCTTTTTCTTTTTGGGGAAAGGGCATAGACATGCTTATGCAGGAACAAAAGAAGAATTTAGGAAAGTACAGCTATCTGACCTTGCCATGAAATGCTACTGTAAGTATGGATGATAAAAGACTATGGATGAGGCAAGTCCTGCATCAGAATAGAAAATAAACCCCACTGTGACCAATTTGCAAAGCATTTTGCAAATAAAGTTGCTCAGATTCATGGCACTGCTAGCCCCTGAAGAGAGCAGTGGGATTCCTTCCTATCCGGTTTTGTCAAATCCTGTTCACCTGGAGGAAATATTTTATTATAATCAAAAGAGTTCATGTAACTTACCCAGTACGTGTCACCTTCTTAAGATGTGATGTGACTGGCCAACCATTGATGGAACTTTATATGCAGATCATAATCCCGTTTAAACAACACACACACACACACACACACAGTTGTTTAAACGGGATTACGATCTGCATATAAAGTTCCATAAAGCAAGACAACTAGATACCTTTCTCCTGCATCTGGCATTTTGAAGTACCTTCTTTTTAAGCCTGGAGATTATACATGTCCATCATGGCTTGTAACCTGTGATGGACTTTTCCTCTAGAAATCTAATCCCCTTTTAAAGGTATCTAGGTCAGATGCCATCATCACATCCTGTGGCAAGGAGTTCCACAAAGCAACAATATGCTCGGTAAAAAGATATTTTGTTTTGTCTATTCTCCCTCTCCCAACACTCAATCTGAATGGATGTCCCCTGGTTCTGGTATTGTGTGAGAGGCAAAAGAGTTTCCCTCTATCCACTTTATCCATCCCCTGCATCATTTGGTGTTTTGTTGTTGTTGCAAACCTCTCGTATGAAGTAAGACAAAGACTAATTTAAAGAATTAATACCTCCAGATGTTTTAGCTGCATCCATTTGGGCTACATAGAGAGCTTTTGCAAGAATCCAGTAGCAGTCCTTGGTCTATCAATGGCTCCTTCTCAAACTGGGAGAAGGTAACATGTGGGATAGTATAAGGGTCAGTCCTGAGTATGGTGCTCTTCAACATTTTTGTTAACAACTTGGATGAGGGAGTACAGGGAATACTTATCAGATTTGCAGACAACATAAAATTTGGTGGAATCGCTAACATCTTGAAAGACAGGAACAAAATTCAAACAGAACTTGATTGGCTTCAGCACTGGGCTGAAAACAACAGAAGAAATTCAACAGAGATAAGTGCAACGTTCTACACCTAGGGGAAAAACAAATGCACAGTTACAAGATGGGGAATACTTGGCTCAGTAATATTATGAGTGAGAAGGATGTTGTTGTTGTAGGTCACAAGCTGAATATGAGCCAACAGAGCGATGTGACTGCAAAATAGGCAGATTCTATTTTAGGATGCATTAACAGAAGTACAGTCTCCAAATCCTATGAGGTACTAGTTCTCCTCTATTCAGCACTGGTTAGGCCTCATCTAGAGTACTGTTTCAAATTCTGGACATCACATTTTAAGAAGAATGCTAACAAACTGGAGCAAGTTCAGATTATGGCAACAAAGATAACCAGGGGGCTGGAAACTGTGTGCTATAAGGAACGCCTGAAAGAATTCAGCATATTTAGTCCTGAGAAAAGAAGACTGAGGGAAAATATGATAGTTCTTTTCAAATGCTTGAAAAGCTGTTCGATCATCCCATCTTCTAGATGTCTGGCACAGCTAAGGCTGTTCACAAGGCTTTTGAACATTGTCTCAGCCTTCTTATTTTTTGTGATGACTGACCTCAAAAGACTGACCTTTTATTTGAAGTTATTTGATCAATATTTTAAATAAGCTAAGGGGGCAACTATACTAGCAAAAAAGAGAAAGAAAATGAAGGAAATAATCTGAGTTCGGGGATGTCTGATTTGTTTCCCCCCCCCCCCGGCTGTTGATCACACAATGCAAACAGAAATGCAGATCAACCCAATCCATAGTTGTTTTCCATTTGTATTTTAAATGGGAGTATTTTAAAAAGTAGAAGGGAGGATTCTACTTTTTAAAATATTCATTCTTTCATATTGGTTCATACCAAGCACGCACGCATGCACACACAAATGGTGCGCTGCCACCTCACCTCTTACCTCATGAGGGAGGACAGGCCCTATGTGTGCACACTCTCTCAGCAAAACCTCTCTTCTGAGACACCTCTCCTCCTCCTCCTCCTCCTCGTCCCCCTTTGCAGCTTCTCTTCCATAGCAGAATTCCTGTTTATGTATTTATTGATTACAGTTTAATGAAGCTCTCCATGTTGGCAAGAGGGTTTTTTAATATGCAGAGTGTGGGCGGTGTACAAGTTGAATTAAAAAATAAAGAAAGAAAGAAAGAAAGAAAGAAAGAAAGAAATTTGAAAAAATGAGTAGCTGAGGAAGGAAAAGCCTTCTTTAGCCAGTTTCTTTGAACTACACTATCTAGAGGCACTTCGATAGAGATGCAGTAACAAGGTTTTTCCTATCTCCCTGCATGGCCAATTAAATTGAAGAAAGCTGAATCACCTATTATGACTTCATAACAAGTGAATGCATGTAAATTTACATCTCCCTTGCTGTATGGTTATATACTAATAAAGGGGTCTAATTGAATTGACAGTGAATGCAATAAAAATACAGTTCTGGTGGAGCTGACTGTGAAGCTCACAATAGGACACAAAGTGTCCACATTTGTGTCTCAGGCCACATCTGTCTGTCTGTGCCTACATGGAGGAGGGGAAGGAAAAAGAAAGGGAGACACACGAAGGATGTGTATCAATTTGATTTGGTGGGCTCCCGTTTTGTGCCCATTCTCCAGGACTCAGGTTTTACATCCGAAATCTCAAGCAGAGGGGTACTACCAGCCTAGCAACCCTATATTTTGGGGTTCATTCTCATGAATTCAGGACGTGCCATATAGACACCCTGAGAAACCCCCTTGTCTTATCCATTGTCAAAGATTCTGACTCACATATTGATCTTCAAATTAATTGTTGAATTTCTGCCTGGCCTGTCCATCATACTGAGATTATTTTGCAGTTGTTGCTGAAGTCTGACCATTGTATCATCACAGACGTCTGCCTTATGACATCAAAAGCCTTCCACGCACATACCCAGGTCTCAGGCTTTGGACCTGAAATTTTAGGGAATGGGATGTTGCTGCCCTGACAACTCTAATATTAGTGAGTCCCTGCTACCTTGATTAATTCAATACTTTAAAAAGCTTCAGTTTATGAATATGGGATATTGTTCTTCAATGTCCATGATTCAAAATTCTAGAAAATGCTGTCTCAGAATTGTGCCTGCACTCTCATGCAGCAATAACTTTCCAACAGAATAGGGGTGAAGATTATAAACATAGTTGGACCCCAGGCCCACTAGTAATCAAAGAAAATGGGGAAGTCCAATAATGACTAAAGGGCATTTCTTGGCCCTGTCTTTTGTCCAAGACAGGTTACTTACCTTACTGTGCTGAACCAAAGAAATCAGTGCTTCTGTAGCAACTTGTCAGACTAGGAGTACTATTGGCAGTTAGGTTTTCTTGATAGCAAAGTTTTTTCATCCCCCTGTGGAGAGGTTTATAGTGGTTATCCTTTAAATTTTATGAACATAAGAGTGGGTGAACAGAAAATAGTTCTGAGGCACTTTCCCACTGTGTGAGGGAAAAGTGACACAAATGAAGGACTGGTAGCCTAGTTTGGCACACTGAAAGAAACTCTCTTCTCCAACTTAATTTCCTATTTTAGAAGCAGATTCTTCTTCAAAAGTGCATAAATGCATGTGACTAACATTTCCCCAACTCTGAACATCCTGAGGGATTTAGCATGACTTACAATCTTGGCAATGTGTCAAGAATAAACAAGTTGGGGTTTCTTTCTTTAATCATATCATACTACTTTACTCTCAAATATTCATTACTGTCATAAATTAAACAGATATGTAACAGTATAGCCCTATTCAGCTGTTAACCCCAATCATTATCAACACATAATGTGATCACAAGAGGAAACTGATCACATTTTGGACTGCTTGTTTCCCAGTGATCACATGACATACATAGAATTGTGCACTAGCCCAACCCCGACCCACACTGAAATGGGACTTTTTTCAGGGGTGAGGCCAGAGCAATTCTCCAGCAGATAGAAGGGTCACTTTAAGGAAGATTGTGCCCTACAAAGCAACCTTTTCCAGTGAAACTGGACACACCTTTCCAGCTGTCTGATTGCACCCACACTTTGAATAAAGAAATTATCCTCTACCTGCTTGGTCGTAAGTTTCCTAATTACCTCTCTTTAAATGTATTGATAACACGCAAGGGAGACATAAAGACTGGATTTTTATAACTGACAGCCCCCAATGTTATTTGGGCATTTTCATCTTAACATTAACAATGATTTATGGTAGTGGTTCCTAAACTTGTGTTCAGATGTTCTTGGACTAAAACTCCTAGAAGCCTTCACTATTAGCTGCTGGCCAGGATTTCTGGAAGTTGTAGTCCAAGAACATCTGGGGACCCAAAGTTGGCAACAGCTGTTCTATGGCATAACATTTTTGTAACATTTAAGTTTAAGAAATAATTCAAACAAAGTTTCATGAAGACAGAAATTTCCTTCCCTGGTCTGTGCGTGATAAACCAGGCTTGTGAGAAACCCCAGGGGCTCCTGTGTTCTTGCTAAAATTGTAATAAGATACAGTGCATGAAGGGCTTAAATATATACAGAACCACGTAATTATAGCTGCACTATTGTTATTGTGCAGCAGAGCAATTCAACATTCTACAAGGCAATTCTACCAATGGAGGAAGTCCAAACAAAAAATTATAACTTTAAAACTAGACTTTGGATTGGCACCAACTTTGTCACAGGTGTAGCAGACAGTCTGTTCTAGCCATATGCCAAACTTGTTGAAAAACAGCCATGACCATTTCTTTGTACTTGGGTGAGAAGTGGTTAACTAATGAAATAGGAGTCAGCTTTTGATTTTCCCTTCCTTAATGAATGGTAGTGAGCACAAGAAGGTATCCTGTAGACCATCTTGACTGCTGCCATTGCTGTTGTCAACATTCAGGCTGCCCTTTGCTATGTGAAGCTTAACAACCTCTTTCCTGCTGGCAACACAAGTACAATATTGTACAGCAATATAGGACCATTTCCAGCATTTTGATTCATGGATGTTCTGCATTCTTAAACTCATGGTTTTTTTTTAAATAATAGAATCCTAACTTCAGATCAGTAATAAATAATATTTATTTTCTTCCTTTTCAGAATTTTTCAGTCAGGAGGCAGTCCAGATATTCCCAGTCCAATGCTAAATGTGCCTGTTATCTCTCTCATTCTCTCTCTCATTGCAAAAGGGGAAAAAAGAAAGTATGGAACCTAATTATGTATGTGCTTCCCAAAGGTCTGCTGCCTATGGTAACAAATAAGGAGATTCTGATGCTCTAGGGCCAAGATAATTATTTTTTGCCTCTTTTCCAATCAAAGCTGTTGGAAGAGAAGAACATGACTAACACCAGCCATGGCACTTCCAGATATTCCTGCTGTACAGATACTTCTATTCCTGTTCTCTGTGCCAAGAATTATAACAGCAGTAGCCTTCCAATTTTCTTGCTCTTGTTTCTAGGACCACTTGTTCTTTCCTCTGAGTTTCCTCTGAACAAGAAGGAAATAGGACAACTATGCACTTCAGGAGGACTACTATGTCCCTTGTTAAGGCCCAGTGTTCAGCTTTTTCTGTTTTTTACTTCTGTTCCCTTGAAGAAACCTAAAACAGGTTTGCAGGCTGTGAGAAGATTCCTAAAGGCAAGCTCTTCTTTCCTGTTTTTTCTTCCTTGGTCATATTGTCCACCATCCTCCTGTCATGGGTTAACTGCAGAAATATTTGATGTATGACATTTCATTTCTCAGGAAAAGAAGGAAAGAAAATTAAGTATTTACCTTTGGGAGTTTTCAAATCAACTATGCCTGCCTGTCTGTTAAAATTAATTGCTTCTTGTGTTATAAATAATCTTGTTATAAAAATATTGGAGTGGTCACGCACAGTATCAGATTCATGCCAAAACTAAGGGTGAAAGTTCACAGTGAGAGAAATATCAATGTACTCAATGTGGAGTAACATCAGATAATGTTTTTTCTGGGTCTGTTCAAATTAACTGGCCACACAATGAGAATAGGACATTGGCTAAACATCCTTGTTTGCAGCTTGTTAACATATATTTCCTGTAGCCCTGTAGGAGGCACAGTGTCATGTTCCCAGAGGATTCTGCAGGCAAGAGTCCAATAAGCCAGTCCAAGGTCAGTAGTCCAGGAGATACAAAACAGATGCCAAATCATCAAAGCCAAAACACATACCAAAGTCTGAGTCCGTAAACCACAGGTCAAGAGAGCAAGGTTCAAGACAAGCAAGGGTATGGACACACACTTCCAAGCCTCTAGGTACAAATTATATAAGAGCAACAATAATCAAACTCCTAGAAACATTCCATCCTGTTAAAACTCAGGGCTGGTCAACCTGATGTTCCTGTGTAAAGCATTCATGCAAGCCTCAGATCTTTGTGTTGTGAGTCTCTGATGAAGCTTGTCCCTCACTCTGGCTGGTGGGGGAGGAGAATCTGGTGGTGATTCAGCTGTCTGTGATCCTAATTGCCCAGCATTTTCCTCAGCTGTAATTAACCCCTCTGGTTCCAGATCCTCTTTGGCTGAACTCATGACACACAGCTACAGAAGAATTGCTTAATACTGTAAGCTGTAAACAAGGGCAGAGTGGCAATTTCCTTATCTTTTTCCTTTCTCTTGTTCTTTTCTTTCTTTCTTTCTAGATGCTGCAGCACAACAGAACTAGCATCAAGCTGTTTAACAACAATAACAGAAATTGAATATTTTGCCTGAAGGGTAACATGGAGAGTGAAAGATCATATTATTCTGCATCATGTTAAGCAATCACACCACTTAAACCAATGTTAATAGTTTCTCTAGGCCAACACTGTCTACACCATTCTTCCCTAACCCAGTGCTTTTCACATGTTTTGGAGTTTATTTTCCCTCAGTTTTACCTAACATAATCAGTGGTAGGAGATTATGGAAGCTATCCCCCAAAGTCTGGAGGGCACTAGAGTAGAGAGAGTTTATCTACAGTGCCTGCAGCAAATGAGACATCAATCTACAGTCCTCTCAATATAGGGGAAGACTGATTTTATTGTCAATGTGGTTGTGTTATGCACATTTTTCTTGCTGTTGTTTAGTCATTAAGTCGTGTCTGACTCTTTGTGACCCCACAGACCAGAGCACGCAAGGCCCTCCTGTCTGCCATTGCCTCCCGGAGTTGGGTCAAATTAATGTTGGTAACTTCGATGACACTGTTCAACCATCTCATCCTCTGTCGTCCCCTTCTCCTCTTGCCTTCACACTTTCCCAATATCAAGGTCTTTTCCAGGGAGTCTTCTCTTCTCATGAGATGGCCAGAGTACTGGAGCCTCAGCTTCAGGATCTGTCCTTCCAGTGAGCACTCGGGGTTGATTTCCTTTAGAATGGATAGGTTTGTTCTCCTTGCCATCCAGGGGACTCTCAAAAGTCTCATCCAGCACCACAATTCAAAAGCATCAATTCTTTGGCGGTCAGCCTTCTTTATGGTCCAGCCCTTATTTCCATACATCACTACTGGAAAAGCCATAGTTTTGACTAGGTGGACCTTTGTTGGCAAGGTGATGTCTCTGCTTTTTAAGATGCTGTCTAGGTTTGTCATTGCTTTCCTCCCAAGAAGCAGGGTCTTTTAATTTCATGGCTGCTGTCACGTAGTCACTTACTCATCACGAAAAAGGAGAAGAGCTCTTCAAATGGAGATCTTCCCTTAAAAGTGAACATATGCCCCCACCCAAGATCACTTTAGACCAGTGGTGGCAGTTTTGACCTTCCTCACATTTTGGAGGTCCACACTTCCTCTCTGACATCTCAAGGGAAAACTGGCCCCCAAATGACAGATTGTGCCACCCGAAGACCAAATTAATATAACCTGTGTCTCTTTGGAAAGTCCTTTCCTGGCTTAAAATGACCCCAGGTGGGGGGATTTATATTTCTCTGGCAAACCAGGACTCTATGTGGATTCTGGAGTGAGGTATTAGCCATGGGCAACAGATTTAAATGGTGCCCTAGGGAGTTACATGCAGCCTATGCACCACTTCTCATCAGCTCTGCTCCAAGATTATCACCTCCATCCACCTCCTTAACAAAGGTCTGGACTTATAACAGGCTTTTTTACCCTCCATTCCTTCTGTCCATTTCAGGTCATTCCCCTATTCTTTTCTCTCCTGCCATTCTCATATCCCTTCAGGATACCTACATCTGCATGAAATTAGGCCAGGTTTCACAGGTGGCTGTCCGGCTGCTGGTTGTCCTGTCCCTCTCTACAGGGAAGTAGACAAATCAGTTCTGTAATAAGACACATTCCTCTTTTTTCACTGGAAAACTTATTCAGACAAATTTAGTCAATGGAACATTTAATATTGTCTTAGCTGCTAATTTCTTATTGCATATATCCACTGCTGAAATAGATGCAGGTGATATTCAATGCAGTTACAGCCTGTTTAATTATGAAAAAAAAACACTGTAGTACATTGCTCCTTGTGCCACTAGATGGAGCACTAATGGTGCCACAGCTGTTGCTCTCACAAAGTTGAATGTTGTGTTCACAAAACACTGATTCAGATGTGCTACCTGTGTTTCTGTCCATGGAGTTTCCTTGGCAAAGATACTGGAGTGGTTTGCCAGTTCCTGCTCCAGGTGGAACGCATTTAGTCAGAACTCTCCATTATGACCTGTCTGCCTTCAGTGTCCCTGCACAGCCAAAGCCCATAGCTTCTCTGAATTACTCAAGCCCATTCGCCATGACAAGGCAGCAATCCATGAAGGGGCTGTCACCATTTGCAGTGATCCATGATCACTGCAGATGGTGACAGCAGCCACGAAATTAAAAGATGCCTGCTTCTTGGTAGGAAAGTGTTGACAAACTTAGACAGCATCTTAAAAAGCAGGGACATCACCTTGCCAACAAAAGTCCGCATAGTCAAAGCTATGTTTTTTCCAGTAGCGATGTATGGAAGTGAGAGCTGTACTATAAAGAAGGCTGACTGCTGAAGAATTGATGCTTTTGATTTGTGGTGCTGGAGAAGACTCTTGAGAGTCCCCTGGACTGCAAGGAGAACAAACCTATCCATTTTGCAGGAAATCAACCCCGAGTGCGCACTGGAAAGACAGATTGTGAAGCTGAGGCTCCAATATTTTGGCCATCTCATGAGAAGAGAAGACTCCCTGGAAAAGACCCTAATGTTGGGAAAGTGTGAAGGCAAGAGGAGAAGGGGATGACAGAGGCTGAGATGGTTGGACAGTGTGATCGAAGCGACCGACATGAATTTGACCCAACTCCGGAAGGCAGTGGAAGACAGGAGGGCCTGATGTGTTCTGGTCCATAGGGTCACGAAGAGTCGGACAAGACTTAATGACTAAACAACAACTACTACTACCTGTGTATTTCTGTCTCTCCTCTTTGTGTCTGATTATATTCTTCACCTTGAGGAATCTGCTCTGAGAGATCACTATTCTGATTTTTCTTGCGGGATTATGGTTCCACTGCTCAACAAAATTTCATGGTATTTTCCCCCCAATATATTTCACATGTTTTGGATCTTGGGCTGCATTTCTTGGGCTGGTTGCATTTTACTGATTATATTTAGCCCACGTTCATTACTTGCTCAAGGACTTTATTGAGCAACCTTTACAGACAATGTATAACTTTACAGATGAACTAATAGTTTATGACCTGCATGTCAGATGTTGATAACCTCTCAGGTGGCAAGGATGCTGTCACTTGAATCAGATAGAGCTTTTCTAAAAATGTTATCAGAGTACAGATCGAATAGTGGCGGCAGGAGAATGCATCCTTGCTGTCTTTCTCAGAACCTCAATGTCTTCCATCATTTCATGTTCAAGTGTCACTTTCTTAAAGATAACACATGGCACTGTGTATTTGTATGGCTATTCTAGGTTGTGAATCTTCTGAGTCAAAGCCTTTATTTACCAACAACTACATCAGTTTCTAGGGTTGGATGTTGTCAAAGATTTTTTTCACAATCAATAAAGCAACCCTACATCTCCAAGTTCATAGCATGGCATCTATCTTTAAGAAAATCACTTATGAAACTTGTGATTCTGTAGTCACTACAAGTGCTGGTGTTTCCCTGTTTGGATAGTGTAATAAAGTTGATCCCATCAGATTTTGAGAGCAGATCCCATTCTCTAAATCTGACTGGAAATAGTCTCTAGAACATTGAAGTTGTCATTTTCTATTAAACCAATGCTTCGGTAATTTTAGAACATATAGCATTGATACTTGAACTATGTCATCTTACTGATGACTGTGACAACCCCAGACCTACTGGGATATGCCACAGTTTCACTAAGCTGCCACCAACCATTCCCTGTAAGGAGTCACACAGACCAGGAATGGATTTTTAACAAATAAAAGAACAAGGTTTATTTAAACAACACACAGGGAAAATAAAATGATCAAGTGAATAAGATACAGTAACGTGGCTTAGTCTCAATCATGCATACACCAGTTTGGTTCACACAGAACACCTTTAAATAAAGCACAGACCCTGAACCTATCAGTTCTGGCTACCCATACAGACACCTGAACCTATCAGGTAGGTACTGACTGACACACAGTAGTACCCTGTCTGCCACACAGACTCCCACACCAGCTTCTTCTCTTCAGCTTCTCCTCCACACCAGCTCCACATATATATACAGTACAGCCCCTCCTCCTGATGTCCCGCCTTCCACTCCCCATAGGATGGAACTTTCCCTCCAACCCATGACAGACAGGTAACATCAGTGCTGTATGTAACAATGACTTCCGAAATCTTATGAATCAGTAGTTCAATTTCTGTGTCCTTTTAATATTTGCTTCAATTTGAGGCAAATATTGCAATTAGAATGAGGAGAATTTGCATCAATTTTCTGCTAAATTTTCACTGATTTAGTACTGTTTCATTAAACTAAAATATAATCTATCTAGTTCCATACAGTATTCTTCTGGTACATGGGAATCCCAGATTCTTGCAGGAATGTCCATATATACCATTTCCTTGGCTGTCATTTGAATTGGCTACATATTCTTCTTCATCAAATTTCGCCATCTAATCTCCATATCCATTCTATGTTCTTAGTCTGTATTTTCCAAAAAAAGCTATGCATCCTCTATTCCCTATCTCAGCATTAAAATCCCCCATTATGACATTTGTGGGGGAGAGGTGTATGCATATCACAGCTTTCAGTAATTTGTCGAATTCTTTTATGCTTCCGTCTTTATCATCAGTTGATGCCTGTATAATATTGATATCTGTGGTATTTCTCTTCAGCTGGGTATTATTACCTGGTTTGTATATGGAACAAAACCCTGCACATATGTCCTAGTGCATCATTAATGCATGCAAAAAGCATAGTGTGCTGAGTATCTGCCTGCAATTGGCCAGACCTTGGCCAACCAACTTCACTTACTCTGAGAATCTAAATGTTCATCATTTTAGTCTATTTTACTGCATTGTTGAGTTTTCCTGCCCTGTAAATATTTTGTACTTTTCAGGTTATTAATCTAAAGAGTCTAAAGATCTGTAGTGTCCTCCAATCAGCTAAAATATGCTGTATACTTAGGAGCTTTTTCTATTTAGCCATGATGAGTTTTTCATTTCCCTTCCATGGCTCAGTGTTCCGATGGCTACCATCAAGCCAGCAGTTTTCTGTGCTGAACTCCAACCAGTGTCCTCTGCCTTTGGCCTCCTTTTGATATCCACATTGGTTCTGCCTAAGTTTAAGTGTGATTTAGATCTTAAATCTTGTCCTTTTATAACTTTGAGTCTTGGCTTGTGATCCAGGTAGCTTAAGAATTAATTGCTCTCCCACCAACATGTACAGATGTTAAAATCTCCCGTTGTCATATGCCTTTTCAGATAATTTGGATGCACAAAAACAGAGATTTTCTTTTTTCGATATAGAAAATATCAAAAATATAAAATAAAACATATAAAATATCCTCCTGAAAGAAATAATAGCAACAATTGTATTTGCTCGAGTGCCAGATTGGAAGGATTTTATTCTCTTTACTTAAGCGCTGATTTTTGTCTTGGTTAACTTTTTACTACTTCTATTGTTCTATTACTGCTGTTTTATATTTTAAAGTATGATCTAAGCTATTCTGACACTTTATTTTAAAAAACAGTGATATAGGAATGTCCTAAAATGTTTTTTTTTAAGCAAATAAACTCACCTTCCTTCTGAAAATAGGGTAGAAAATTAAGTAAACTGCACATGCAATGGCTTCTGCAACTTGAGATTGAAACATTAAATCTTGGGACAACAAAGTGATGCACTTCCTTGTCCTTTCTCTGCTGAAATGAAGAGAGCAGCTGTCAATGCAGACAAAGAATCTCTAGGCTGCTTTTTAATCAGGGACTGAGTCCTTTTCAGATACATGGGTTGCACATGGAAGTGATGACTGGTGGACTACACTGGCCATGAGCTAATGTTGCGTTCTCTCCTTGCAGACTGCCACTACTCTTGTCTTCTCTCAAAGCCTGCAGAATGTATGTAATGATTTCCAAAGGCCTAGCAGCCTGCAATGAAACACAGCTTCGCTCGCTGCAACCATAGGTACAGGTGAACGTTACCCAACATAGCATCTTCTTCTGATGTGGTCGTCTAGGTTGGATGCCAGATTTTGAAAGCATTTTGCCTGATGGAAAATCCCACAGCCCTTGCCCCAACCTCCTCACTTTGTTTTTATTTTGCTTCCGTTCTACTCTGTGATTTGCCCGTTCAATGTTTCCAAACAACCATCTCACCAAGTGGAATAATTCCAGACTATTTGGCAGGCTGTCGGCACTCTTCTATTGTCTAGGAAATGAAGAATTCAAAGGGAGTAGGTAATCACAAAAGCAGTATTTTGAGATAGGGACAGTTTGAACGTGGACCTAATGCATTGTTTCTGCGTAGTGTATGCATGATAATATTCTGTTTCCCAGAACTATTTGGCCCCCTGTGTTTTATAAAATGACTATTCCGTTGTTTACATTACTAGAAAAAGACCCGGTATTAAATCATGCAAATACGGGATGGGTCTCATAAATTGCTGAGAAATGGGAGGGCTACATCTAATATTAGCTCTGCTTATAGAGGACATATTGGAATCAGTGGAACTAACATCCAGTTCATTTCAGTTGATCTTCTCTAAGTAGAATTAATGGTGGATTTAATCCAGAATCTGTTTCTGATGTGAAACCCAATAAAGAATAACAGTATACATTAGTGCATGTAAGTACAGATAGTACTTGAGACTAATAAACTGATCCCATGAAATGCCATGGCTTTGCATGATATACAGAGTGAATTTGGAAAGCATTTTTCCCCACAGTAAAGTATAGCACTTTTCACAGGTAAAAAATAAATAAATCTACATTCCTATCCAGCATCGTCGTCGTTTAGTTGTGTCCGACTCTTCATGACCCCATGGACCAGAGCACGCCAGGCCCTCCTATCTTCCACTGCCTCCTGGAGTTGTGTCAAATTCATGTTGGTTGCTTCGATGACACTGTCCAACTATCTCGTCCTCTAACATCCCCTTCTCCTCTTGCCTTCACACTTTCCCAACATCAGGGTCTTTTCCAAGTAGTCTTCTCTTTTCATGAGATAGCCAAAGTATTGGAGCCTCAGCTTCAGGATCTGTCTTTCCAGTGAGCACTCAGGGTTGATTTCCTTCAGAATGGATATGTTTGATCTCTTTGCAGTCCAGGGGACTCTCAAGAGTCTCCTCCAGCACCACAATTCAAAAGCATCAATTCTTCAGTGGTCAGCCTTCTTTTTAGTCCAGCTCTCACTTCCGTACATCACTACAGGGAAATCCATAGCTTTGACTATGCGGACTTTTGTTGGCAAGGTGATGTCTCTGCTTTTTAAGATGCTGTCAAGGTTTGTCATCGGTTTCCCCCCAAGAAGCAGGTGTCTTTTAATTTCGGGGCTGCTGAATCCATCTGCAGTGACCATGGAGCCCAAGAAAGTAAAATCCGTCACTTCCTCCATATCTTCCCCTTCTATTTGCCAGGAGCTGATGGGACCAGTAGCCATGATCTTAGTTTTTTGTCCCCAAGAACATCCAGCATATCAGGCCAAAGTTAAAAGAAAAAGAAAAAATAAAGAAGACAAAAGCATTGTGATTAAAGACTAACTGCTATATTTTAATGTGAGTTTTCATAGACAAGTCCACTTCCTCAGACCTCAGATTCAGATCCAACAATTCAAACGGCATACTGAAATTGCATTTTGAGTTTCATTGAAACATCCACTAATACAACCCATCTAGCAAAGCATTAAAAAGCGATATAAACGCCAAAACAGTTGTTCTAGTTCAGTGGTTCCCAACCTTGGGTCCTCAGATGTTCCTGGACTACAACTTCCAGAAATCTTGACCAGCACAGCTAGTGGTGAAACCTTCTGGTAATTTTAGTCCAAGAACATCTTGGGGCCCAAGGTTATGAAACACCTCTCTGGTTTATATACCCTATTCCATATTGGTTTTATTTTAAATTGGCTAATAATTGTAGAGTATCAAGTTAATTTCAACTTACGATGGCTCTTGTCAGGGTTTTCTAGGTATGAGACTTAGAAATGGCTTATCAGTCCCTTCTTCTGGTAGTGGTCTGGGTCCTTGCAGCTTGTCCAAGGCTATACAGGCTGGTACTGTTCCCTGGAAGCACGATGGGGAACCGAACTGCTGATTCCCCAGCCAGGTACTCCAACTCACTGTGTTACTCAGGCAACTTGAAATTAGTTAACAAGGTATTTTATATTTTTATTACAAGACACACGTGATAGATAGGAATTAGACATTAATATTCCCCGCATTCAATACACATAAGGCAATAGTATGAGTGTCCTTTTAGACTTCTGTGTGTGAAGTTCTCTCTCCCCTCCCCCTCCCCCCGGATCTGTGTGTCTGTCTATTTGAAACCAAGAGTTGCATTATTATCAGACATCTGCCCTATCTCCAGCCTTTCATCAGCTGCATGCTTTTTTAGAACTTACGTCTCACACAAAGATCTTTATTTGTAGTTTTCAGTCTATGTTTGTTCTGTGTAGATGTTGCCAAGCATGGTTTAGAAAGGATGTCTTCTCTTGTTTGACTTTACCTGGTTGTGGACAGCTATGACCATCATTACTCTGAAAAACAATACTTCTAGTCTGCCGTCCAATTTGTACATCAAGATAGTTGCTCACTAGACATTTCCTTTTTTCAGGAGCAAAAGCCTGAGTTGGCTAATACTTGTACTGGATCACTGAAAAGTCACAAATAAAGCAAGCTTTTGAAACTATCAGCAAGTGAAGTACTATAGCATTCTTTTAAAATTTGGAGTAATGATGAAGAAGCAAAAAGTCAGATAATTCAAAGGAGTCTGGCTAGATGAAGCCATTGTAAATTGAAACAAACTGTTTTTAAGGGTTTCTCAAGTTACTGTATGCAGTAGAATGCAGAACGCCAGATATAGTGGCATAGAAGCAGATCATGTCTCCTAAACATTCTGATTGGTCACAGAATGCTGACAGATAGTGGGAGGGTACACAGGAAGGGAGCTGGAATGGAGTACATTGCAAAGGGACATATTTAGTGGCTTGCTGGCCAATAAGGAGCATGGTATATTGCACTGGTTCTTAACCTTGGGTTACTCAGGAGTTTTGGACTGCAACTCCCAGAAGCCTTCACCACCAGCTGTCCTGACTGGGGTTTCTGGGAGTTGCAGTTCAAAAGCATCTGAGTAACAAAGGTTAAGAACCACTGGTATATTGCATCATTTTGTTGCAAAGTCCACATGCGTTTCATCAGCCTTCCAGAAATATCATCTTTTCCAACACTTCAGTGGTTTTCAGACTTTGCACTTGGGTTTTGTTTTTGTTTGGCTTTTTTGTTCCAAATGTTTGTTACCTCCACTCCCTAATACAGAGAACTTTCCATGTGTATACATTGCTGCTGCTCTTTTTGTGTGTGGAGTAAGGTAAAGAGCAGCACAGCTTTACATTGACATTAGCAAAACAATAAGTGCAAAACTTACTATACAGTGGTGGCTCGCAAGACGAATTTAATTCATTCCGCGGTTAATGCCGTCTTGCGAAAGATTCATCTTGCGAAACGCGTTTTCCCACAGGTATGCATTGAAATCTAATTAATGCATTCCTATGGGTTAAAAATGTCAGAACAAAGTCAAATTTGGTTTACAAAGGGTTTATTAAGTGCTCTTTAAAAGGCATACATATTGTGCAGATGATTTAAAATTTTTCAATCAAAGAACTTTACCTTTTAAACATCATAGAAAAAATCAGCAAACATGAGGCAGGAACAAAAAATGGAAAACATTCGTCTTGTGAAACACGCCCATAGGGACATTCATCTTGTGAGTCATCAACCCCATCGCCAAAACCATTCGTCTTGCAAGTTTTTCCGTCCTGTGAGGCATTCATCTTGCGAGGCACCACTGTACACCCAGAAAAAGAAGACTGCAAAGCGTTTTTCCAGACAGAGCAGAAGGTCCACACATACAAACACATCCATCTTCTCTCACTTGACTATAAAGAACTGTGGAGTTCATCAGGATTTGCATCTCAACATCCCTTTCTTAGAGTACATAGTTTTCTAAGAAATCATTAAGAATTTGGCTTCTCTGTTGAATACTGTGTGGTTTGTGTGTGTGCGCGTGTTTGTTTGTTTGTTTGTATGTGCTAATTGAATGCTAATTGAAAGCAAGATAGGAAGCCAGGCCACTGCCTCGAGTGGGTGCCTACTGGAGGAGGCAGGGCTTTGAAGCACCAAACACCTGTTCAGCTGATAAACGAACTGGCGATTTGTGCCTATCTCTTCTGCTGATGCAACCATTAATTCCTGAAGGGGATAGCTGCATCTCAGTCTACTGTCTAGAGCAGTGGTTCCCATCCTTGGGTACCCAGATGTTATTGGATTCAAACTCCCAGAAATATTCACCACTAGCTGCACTGGCCAAGATTTCTGGGAGTTGTAGTCCAAGAACATCTAGGGACCCAAGACTAGGAACCACTGGTCTAGAGCAGTAGTTATTAAACTGGGATCCCCAGATGTTCGTGGACTGCAATTCCCAGAAGCCTTCACCACTTGCTGTGCTGGCCAGGATTTCTGGGAGTTGCAGTATAAGAACATCTGGGGACCCAAGTTTGAGAAACACTGGTCTAGAGGATGGGTGTCTCACCTGTGAGCATTCTGCCTTAGGTGACCCTGCCAGGAGTCCATATCTGTATTAGTATAGACTCTTGTTATGAATCTAGAATCTGTATGGTACAGTATTGCTCTGGACTCTACATATGTGCCTTACTGTGCATGTTAAGGCATGCATCCAAGAGATGAGTGCTCCTGATTGGTAAAAGTAAACCCAAATGTTCAAGGAAATATATATTTGCTGCTTTAAAAAATTATTTTTATCCAGCTTCACAATCTCTTTTGTTATCCATATCCTTGCAGTCAGGCTTACAAATGAAACTGGTGTTTAACTATGCAATGATCAGTCAAGCTTCTTCTTTTAACATGCTTTCTCAATCAAACATTTTTGCCCTTTGGGAGGGGGAATGCTTCCAGATACAGAACCAGCATGCTGATCATTGACAGATCATCCCTCAATTCAAATTGATCTTTTGATAACATATGAGATCAGGGAAGGCCACATTGGGATGGACTGACTCCTGAGATTGCTACATCTATATGGTTTTCCAATGTCTGAGAGTGTTTCAACATTACATAAATATAGCAGTTTGATAACACTTTGACGGCCATGGAATCCCACGATTAGTAGTTTGGTGGCATATTTAGAATTCACTGCTAGAGGGCTCTGGTATACTGCCTTGAACTATAACAACAGAGCCACTGGCCATGCTGGCTAGGATTGTGGGGGCCAAAAGAATATTCTGAAAAGGTAACTTTTCCAGGCTCCTTCCTACATTTCAGTCCCTACATGGAGGTTGGAATGCAGGGAGAGTTAGCAGCAACAATTACATTGGTTCCAGAATCAGTCCTTATGCCCCCATTTTGCCCTCCGGCCACTTGTGTACCAAGTACAGTGGCTGTGGCAGACTACAGTGTCAGACATATGTTCCCAAACAGGACATTCATTCATTTGATAATCTTCTGGAGTCTTGCTTATCTCATAAATAAATTTAGTTACATGTATTCCTTTCTAACAGGGACGCGGTGGTGCTGCGGCTTAAACTGCAAAAGCCTCTGTGCTGCAAGATCAGAAGACCAGCAGTCGTAAGATCAAATCCAAGCGACAGAGTGAGCTCGCGTCACTTGTCCCAGCCCCTGCCAACCTAGCAGTTCGAAAGCATGTAAATGCGAGTAGATAAATAGGTACCGCCACAGTGGGAAGGTAACGGTGTTCCATGCGCTGGCCACGTGACCACAGAAATTTCTACGGAGAAATGATGGCTTGGAGACAAGGATGAGCACCGTGCCCTAGAGTCAGACACGACTGGACTAAATGTCAAGGGGAACCTTTACCTTTACTATTACTTTCTGATTTAGCAATGAACGTATGCCACATCACACATGCTTTTCTAAAGCAATATCCCCTCCCCTGACTTTTTCCACTTGACTCTAAAAGTACTCAAACATTATACATTTAGTCAATAGGCCAACATGAATTGCAACATTCACAGCTGAAATAATTCCTCAAGGTCTTGGTCTTTGTTTGGAGTAGCGACATTTAATCTTACAACTGTCCTGAAATTACCCTTTGCTACATTTTAAACATCTTGTAAAATGGACCCCCAACCTCTTTTTAAAAAAACATTCTTCACAGGAAAAGTTACTGAATCGTTCATTACAGGAACATAAGACAATACTCTTTTTTGGCACAAGGTTTTGACTTGATTGTAGTTGTTAAGTATCACGTCCAAGTGAAATTTCTACCAGTTTACCAGAAATATTTAAGACATTTCTGGGTTACAGAATATTTAATCTACCTTTGAAATTCTTTTAATATGGAGGTCACTTGACTGGGCATTGTGGAGTGGAGGGAGTCACACATACACTGTACATCTCCATATACAGATATCAGTTTATAGATTTGAATCAATGGAATTTATGGAGGAATTGACTCAGCAAATCCCCATTTATTCAAAGGGCCTATGTGTTTGCTACTGGATTTCAGCCATTATTTGTGCATTATTTGTCTATCTGAAGCAACTAAACTGGGCTCTTCAGTTACAGGCCAGCCACTGCAGCCCATTGATCAATTTTTAAAGATATTTCCTGCCCTCAGATTTACAATCTAAAAATATATGAAATAAAAAAGGGTGAGGACATGGGGGGACATCAATAAGAAATTTCAGACATAAATTCTGTATGTTAATAAGGGTCCTATTACCAGTTATAATGCAATCATACTGCTGAAAGAGCTAAAATATAGCCAAATGTTGTTGCCCTTCTTAACATAAACAGATGGAACAGAAACAGCTCAAAGGTAGATAAAAAAAGTTATTGTTCTGTTAGCTGACCTGATGGATTGATCTAGATTCTTCTTTCTTCTTCTTCTTCTAAGCCTTGATTGACTGGTTGAGGAGAGACAATTGGCAGAGTGCAGAGCCTGAAGAAGCTGGCTGTTCAGGAGCATAGATAGTGCTTCTACTTTCTTCTTAACAAGAATGGCCATTAGATGACAGTAGGACAAAGGCTGAAGTGAATGTGTACCACCTAAATATTTCACTTCCTTTGATAAATGTATTTTTTCATACTACATTGATGTCACAAATTATTCCCAAATGCAGTCCAAAATTCTATTGATTAATTGTGCCGGCATAAGGGTGATGATATCACCCACAGGAAGTGATTGCTGGCAATGAAAGAATCTCTGCTTTAGTCTAGGTCATGCACAACTCAAACACAATTAGACTGATTGTTCATGACTTGTGTGAACCCCAGCATCAAAGCAAGAGCTCTTTAGTTACTGGCAAAATCTCCTTGCTGCTGATATCATCACCCTTAAACTAATGCAATGCATACAACAAGATTTAGAGCATAAAGTAGTTCTTTGACTCATTTTACAGGACTGAAAATATGGAAACAAGTTTGGATCTTCCTTCATTTGGCTTACTAATAAACATTTGAATAAATTGTTTTGGATTGTTGGCTTACCTGGAGAAGTTGCATGAAGCAAGATAGTTGGATGACTTGAACAGGATTAATTGACTGATTTTTGTGATGCTAGATATCACTGCTACATAAGTCCTGCAGTTATAGTCATTAGAGTGACTCACAAATTATTAGTGGAAGAAAATTCAGCTTTTATCGACATAAAAAATTGTTGAAAGTAATTTTAAAGGGAAAAAATCTCAGGAAAGTTATCAGGAAAGAGATACTAGTAAAACTTTAGTCCTATATGCCTTAACTTAAAAATACATACAAGCAAACTTACTGATATACAATCTCAAGAAATATGTGTAGAACAACAGTGGAAATACAATGAAAGTAAATTTCAGCAGCAATATTATTTAATGGCAGATGTTAGGTTAGGTTGGACACTGGTGAACCATGAAGTCCTGCCAGTGTTGTAATGCGGAATTCCTTACTTTTGCATGCACTGTCCTTACAGAAGAAGTATATATTTAAATAATAAACAAACTCATCTTCATCCCCCCAAAATAGATCCAGAGGTAACACACCATTGTGGAAAAAGACCTGTATCACTAAAAGAGTGATTGATAAGAAAACAAAAGAGTGCTTCAATTTCCATTAAACTGTATGTGTTAATTTATATGCTGAAATGCAAAATCAGAAATGATTTTTTTTTTTTTGTAATTTAAGTGGAATCACAATGCATCTCATCTGAGTGGTGAAGATCATGTGACCAAATGGCCTGTGTACATACCCATTTTCCTGTCCAGATGTTCAAGCTCCTTCTAGTTTTTCCTCTATAAATCAGAACTGGATTGGACAATGCTTCAAATAGAGGACACTTTCAAAAGAAGATTTGTCCATGGGCAGCCTTTCAAACAGAGGACTATCCTCTGTTAAAAAAAAAAAAAGGACACATGGCCACCCTAGCTCGGCACCTAAAATGTTTAAATCTACAATTCCAGTCAACCCAAGAACATTAAAAGTAACCCATAAAATTGCCAGAATACTGGCAAGCACAGTTTTGTCAATGAGTTTCAGGCTGACTGTGGATTTGAACTCAGTCCCCTTTAGTCTAAATACAATATAATTCACCACACTAGTCAACTTTATCTGAGAAATCTCCATTAAAACTGGCCAATGATTCCTGTGCTATGAACAATGATCCTTACATTTTTCTCTTATCACTCAGAAGCTAGAGGTATATATTAAAATGAACTGAGATTGTGCAAAACTTCGCATTTGCTGAATGGGTGAAAGAAAGAGCAAGAGCTGTTGTTTATCACCACAACCTAAAACTGGTGTCTGCACTCAAACGCCTACAACCTTTAAAATATTCCAAAGTCACTTCTGCTTTTATGCACATCCATTTATTGCTGAACACCCACTGAAGGAAACTGGGCCAGCAATTCCCTGAAACAACATGGATGAGCAAAGTTGGGGAGGGGAGGTGGAGTGGTAACTTTTTGGACCACAATTCCCAGAACCCTCCTGGTAGGCATGCTAACTGGAAATGTCTGGGAATTATAGCCCAAAAGTTCCCTTTGTGAGCTCTGACCATGACAGAAAAGGATGAACCAGAGTGCTGTCTTCTGAAGATGCCGGCCACAGAGACTGGCGAAACGTTAGGAAGAACAACCTTCAGAACACGGCCATAGAGCCCGAAAAACCCACAACAACCATTGTTCCATTATGTTATATGCTTTAGGTTTGGGGCTTTTTCAGAAGCTGAGAGACTAACATCAGCTAGGCGGCATCATATTGGCTAGGCTGGCATCACCACATGTGTTATTGTGAGATAGGAATGAAAGCAAATTTGTTGGCTTCTCTATCTGCAGAAATACCCATTTCACATCTCCTGCTATTTATAATGGAATAAAGCACAACCGGCCCTTGAAACTGCATATTTCTGAAATTTGTAATGCATTTGAGAGGACAAGATAACCACAAAACCAGGCATACCTTTGAAACATCTGCTTGGCCAAAAAAATGAGTACATTTTATCAATGTGCGTAAATATGCTTTACTCAATTGAAGTGCTATCAAATGTGTGTATGCCAGCACTATGCAGGTATGCATTACATGGAGCACATATGTACAATTTGGGAATCCAAACAGGGGCATACCTGTGGGAAAATGTATACAAGAAGGCATACTAATTTCTATGTAAGAAGAAAGGAAAATCTCCCCATTTGATACAGAAAGAGGAGAGAAGATGAATGACGACAGAATTCCGAGAAACACCAGGGGGAGGAAAAAGACATCTCTTTCACATCATTGGCAAGGAGAGAAAAATACATCTGGCTAGCTGTTTTTCTCACTGGTGTAGAAAATGCTAGCTGACACCATTTCAGCATGCACTTTCCCCCTTCCAGTTCACTTCACCACAGCAACAGCTCTGAATCAACACACCCTGTGAGAGGCTCTTGCCACAAACTAGTCTTGATTTCTGTAAAGGAAAAAGGAAAGAGAGAGAAGCTGTGAATATTGTGTGCTCCAGCCTCCTGACCACAGATGTTTAGGGGAACACTAGTGCACAGGAGAAATCAGAGAAATGCCTCAAATCTGACCCCAATTTTTAAATTTATGGTAACAGATTCAAAGCTTGGCCTCCACAAGCCTTTCCTTCTTGACTCATCCATTTTGCTGCAAAGGAAAACACTCAAAATGCAGGCTGTAGTACTATTGGAATCAATGAGGTGCAAGTTAGGAATGGCTGACTATGTCTTAAATATAATAAGCTTTTCTGCATGGGCTCTTTTGGTGCAGGCTAAATAAGGTCGTTTGGGGTCAAGTAGAAGTGTGATGTGCCATTTTGTGTAAGTCTCACATCTTAATGGCATGCTCAAGCAACCTTGTTGGGTTTAATAAGAGAACCAAGGATACTGGCTAATTAAACACTTCCTCTTGGTGGAAGAGCAGATGAAGTGGGGGAGGGGTTAGACTCTGTTATGGCAGCAAAAATGCTCTAGATAACATTTTTGGTTTTTTAAATATGTTGCCTTGGCTTAAAGGGCCAGTCAAAAAAAAAACTGTCCACAGCCAGAGTCACCAATGGCTATAAGAAAAGGCAAATAATTTATAATATGTACCGTATTTTTCCATGTATAAGACTATACTTTTGTCTAAAATCTTTAGACTAAAAAATTGAGGGTTGTCTTATACACTGAAGTAAGCTGAAGAGAGAAAAAAAGTGGAGGGGAAAGCAGAGATCTAAGTGATCCTGCAGGGCTTTGATCCCTGTTTTCCCCTCCACTTGCTAAGCCTTAGCAAAAGGAAAGCAGGGATCAAAGTGCTGCAGGATGGCTTTGACCCCTGCTTTTTCCTCTACTTACTAAGTCCCATGAGGCTTAGCAAAAGAAGGGGGAAATGATCAAAGCAATCCCATGGCTGTATAAGGGGGGAAGGGATCAAAACAATCATGCAGTCGTGGCATTGTTTGATCCCTTTCCGCCACCTTTTGCTAAGCCCTGAGGGACTTAGCACAAAAGGAGAAAGCAGGGATCAAAGCGATCCTGCAGTGCTTTGATCCTTTTTCCCCTACACTTGCTAAGCCCCACTTAGATTTCTTAATTTTGGGTTAGAAAAGTGAGGAGGCGTCTTATACACAGAAAAATATGGTATTTTTTATTTATATACACACACACACAATGCAGTGCATTTTTGCTGCCCTAATAGAACCTAATAAAATGTTTTCACTTTCTCTGCCTCTCTGCCAAAACTGTTTAATTTCCCACTATCCCGAAGTGGCTTACTTATAAAGCCACTCCACAATATCAGAAATTCATTTCCAGAGATCTCGTGCGCTGCAAACAAGCCAAACCAGAACAATCCTATCCTTACCACAAAAAAAAGGCAGAAGCTTTTGACAGGGGCCAGAGAAGTGCAGGTAGGTCTGATCTGGGGGTGGGCTAGTTCACTCCTTCTGATCACTGTCTTTCAGAGCATATCACCATCTCATCCTTCCAGCAGACCAAACAACAGGCTGAATGTCCATATAGGCGGCTTCTTTACCTAGATCCAGCTCCTATGAGTAAAGTAACATTACTGTTAATGCTAAGTCTAAAAAAATGATACACTTCTTTTACATTAATATGCTGCCCCAAAAGTTCCCATTTGTACTTTTGTTCTATTTATTTATTTATTTATTTATTTATTTATTTATTTATTTATTTATTTATTTATTTATTTATTTATTTATTTATTTATTTATTTATTTATACTAATGTCATACTATGTACCTGAATGTTGTTAGTTGAATGATTGCAGTGTTCTATGGAATCTGGCACAAAATTCATTTCAATTGAATTTATATGAAGTACTTTCTGGTCCCTCTTTTTTTAACATTTTATCATTTCCCAGAGGCTCACTACAGCTATATAGCATCTTGAAGAGAGAAGCCTGTATACTTTTTTTAAAAAAAATCTGTGTCATCCAATTTCTCATTGTCCCATTCCTTATTTCTATGAAAATTTGGGATTATCAGTCGTCTAATGAGATCACTCAGGAGCATGTTAAAAGCTTGGGTAGTATATGAGACAGACCACCCAGAGCATTCCAGAGCATTCAGTTGACTAAACCCCTTATTTCTAATCTTTTACATTGGTAAATTAGTTTAGCTTTAGGATACATTCTGTGGGAAGTAATTACATGGGGGGGGGGGGGAGAGAAACTGAATGGAAGAATCTTGGCCATAGGCCATTTTTACAGCACTAATCCTATTAAGGTTACCATCTGATGGACCTTTACTTGGGGGCAAGCAACACTGAATTGAGTGCAGTTTTCTTACTTCTGAGTAAAGACGTAAAGCATTAGTCAAAAAGCAATTTCATATGAATTCTAGTCCTGTCTTTCAAGTCCTGAAGCTCAGTAGAAGAGAGAAACAGGGGGGGAAATCAGCATGTGCAATTTGAAATTTCTTAAACTGATATTTCAACAACAAATACTATTTGTTTTGAGATAAAAGACTGATCATACCGCTTGCCTACATAATGCTGTCACATTTTCTCATTGAAAACTGCAGGTTGGTAACATGACAGAGACCAGGAGTGATCAAAATTGGGCACATTTCCTGTGTCTACTACAGTAGGTGACAGTAATTTACAAAGTTTGTAGTATAACACTTACACTGGACTGGAATAATATAGGGTTCGATAAACCAATTACCTCCTGACAGATAGCACAGCAGATAGTGCAAGAACTATCTAAGAGGAGAATTGGTTTCAAGTCTCCCCAGAGTAGACCACTCCTTATAGTCTCATCAACTGGCATTTACAGTCTCAATAACTCATTGTAAGGGAAAGTATAAAAGGTTCTATTTTTACTCACAGTTCTGCATGTCAAGAACAGCATATTGTAGAAAAACTGACTGATTCCATTACACAAACAGACCTTCTCTGACTCAGAGCTACATGACATAACAGCATAACTGCCAGCAGACTACCACACAGCCAACTAAATACTTCTTAGAGATTAAAAAGGGAAGGAAAAATACTCTTAGTCAGAGAAGTGTGGCTCTCTACAAAATCAGAAGCAGGGGAGAAACAATTGGTTACTGCTGGATTGATTGACAGTCATCTCAGCCTAGAAAGGTTCCTCCCAGCCAAACCGGTTAAAGGCAACATAGGAGGTTGGAAAATAATTCCAACACAAACACAATTCTTTTCACACATTCAGCTACAATTCCAGAGTAGGTCACTGAGTAACATGAAATGAATTGAAGTTCCTGCACTGACTGGCTTCAGTTCAGCCTAAATGTGAAGACCTAGAACTGGATCCATCACTTATGCACTCATCACTTGGTCCCCTTGCACCCACTGGATTTTCCTCCTCTGCATGTGAATTCAGGCTGATGTTCAGAGTTATTGTCATGATAGAGACCAACCAAAGTCTGGAACTCTTTTTAACATTCTGGCCATTAGTACTTTCAATTGGTATCTATCATTTCCTGGGAACTGATAATTTTAATGGAAAGTTTCACGGAAATATCACTAGTAAACTCGAACTTATCACTAAGCCAGGAACTCCTCACCATGATGGCTAGAGCCCTCAGACATATCAGTCTCAGAGCTAGAATCCTTCTTAATGTCCTTTGCACCTAATAAGGCCATGTTTAATACATGTGGAAGGTTATTTTTCAATCCGCTGGTGCAGATTTGCTTTAAATGCATTACAAAATACACTTAAACTATTCTATTTTTGACACTTCCTGGACAAATGATATGTTGCTTCTACTGAAGATTGTATCAGTTGTAGTGCTCAGGTTCTTGCAGAACAAATACCTTGAATTTTTGCACAGCTATTTTTTGAATACACTTATCTGTACAGTATCATGCACGTTGGTTAGTGTCAAGACAACTTGGTTCCACTAATACCTATCCATCTGGACTAACTGCAATCCAAGCTGAAAACTGAAGTCTGGAATATACTTGCTGTGGGCAGCTGATTCTCAGGATTGATTATTTCTAAAACACTGCATCTGAACTTGTCGGAGTGGGGAATGCAGTCAACCTACTATACCTTATAGCAAATCAGTGGACATACTGCAGCTTACTGAAAATATTTATCTTTGGCTTTACCTCTTATGGCAACCTTTTTCAGGCTTCATTAGTGTCCCACTGCCTTATAGAACTTACATTCTATGAGATGTAGTGATCTCTCTTTTTTTTTCAGTGATGGCTAATAAATTAGCATTTGTATGCAAAATGGCTAATCTGAGCACCGTGCATCTATCTATGAAAGAGCCAAAAAAGAACTTCATGATTTTATCTATCCAGCTGCAACTGGAAATCTCTCTGTGTGTGATCTGAATATTTAGAGCTCAGTGGAAAATTCCATAAATGTAGCATGACTTTGGCTTGAATATGTTCAATAATTCTCATGAGCATCATGCTTAAAACAAGTGGCTGTCAAATCACTAGCACTTGGCCCCTGTATCATCTTTAGTGTTTTCTGTCTGCTTTTTTTTATTAATTCAGTATTTCATGCAATGAAATAAGTGCAGCTATCTATAAATCAAACTATTATTTCGGTACTATATATTTCTGTCACTATAAGATCTGCATTAAGGGAAAAAATAGGTCAGTCTCATGGTAGGTGCGCATACTTTTCAGGTCTCCCATATTCAAAATGCACAGTGAACCAAAAATAGAACCATCTTAAAATGGAGAGAAAAGCACAGATCATTATCTCTGTGTCTTCATCATGCCCTGCGTTTTTAAAATTCCAAGACCACATGAAAATGCGTGAGAATGTAACAAAAGATAGTTTCACTGTACAATAGTCTGTGTGTGATATTATCCAGACCTAGAGGGTGCAGAAGGAAAGAAATCAAGAGATAGAAAATGATAGGTAAGGGTCTACATTTCTACATACGACTGCCATGCCTCAATCACTCTGTGGCTGAAGTCCTGTTGCATAATGTAAGCAAAGTTCTAAGTTTCATTCTGGTCTTTGCTGATAAATAAAGAGCATCTGCTATGATTCTTGGAAGTACATGCGCACACTGGGGCTCTAGGAATGGATCAAAACTTACACCTTTGCTTAGTTCATGCAACAGGATTTTGGCCACTGGGAAATAAGTCCCTTTGAACTCTGTCAGACTTATGCCTGAATAGACATGTATAGGATGGCATTGTAAATGCAGGTAAGCAAGGAATGTGACAACTATCAAGACCAGTGTGCACTAGGCAGTTATAACCCATCTGGTTGAGATTAACAGGATAACCTATTTGGGTGGTCATCCAGTAAGTTTCCTTGGGACAACTAATCTTACCCTGAAGCTCTGATTGATAAGTGGCTTGTTGTCCTTGCAGGTGGAGACATGTGTTCTCGTTTGGAGGTGCCTGCAACCTCCGCTTGTTGTATTTTCATACATCGACAGCAGTTTCATGTGGGCTGCTCAGTTTTATGAGTGCCTTGCTGCACTCCTTTCCATACGGCTTTTATTGCCTTCGCAGGAACCTTTCCATACTCCCCCTACTGTTGGTATTTTTCCACTTCCCATGGCTGTTTCTTCTATATGTTGTGATGGAACAAAGATCAAGTGATTACCCAAACTGTCGAATTCAACCAACCATCAGAGCAGAAATCAATCTTCCTCTGCAGATAGGCTGAACAGACAGAAACCATTTGTCACCTGTTCCATTCATCTCAAAATTGGCCTGTGTTTCAGCTTTTCTTCAAGGCTGACATTAAAAATGTTTAAGGAAATCAAAGCAGCTTCTATGTTGCTCTACCAAGACTTTGGGCACTTACTTAGTTCTTGTTACACATAACATCTGAACTGTAAGCTGTTGTCAATATTCATTTCAGTGATAGAAAAGGAACTCAGTAGCTGAAATCCTGATGCACTGACAAGCAAAAGGTTCAACTTTGGAGGCAAATTGCCAATATGAATTGAGCCCTTGGTCATTATGATGTTCAGGCCAACTTGTAAGGGTTTGTCTTCTACTCCTTCCTTACATCTTGCTGTCTTTCCTGCATCTCCCAGAGACCATAATTTTATCCCTTAGCAGATCCACCTTAGAACTTTCTAAAGGTAAAACAGGTTCTTTACTTTGCTCTTGTGGTCATCCATTGTCTGGGGTAATTCACACACTATGGCAACTGATTATAAAGAAAATCTTGTAGGGGAAAAAGTTCACAAGCTTCTATAAGAGGCCTGCATATCAAAGACACTATCATCACAATGTTTAACATCCACTAATTTTCTTACCAACCAACCACAACCTCTGTATTTTGATATCTGTACTTTGATATATCTCCTTCTCATACATCTGATGAATTGGGCTTGTCCATAAAAGTTCACATTAAAATATATGTCTAGGTTAGCCTTTAAGGTGCAACCACATTTTTCTTTTTTACTTTTTATTTTATTTTCACTTATAATGCTTGCACAGACTAGCCCTTGCTACCCCGTCTACAATTTCCTGCATCAGTTTGGCAATGAGTACTTCTTAACCACAGGATGCTTCCTGGACCAATTCAATAAACCAGAAAGCATTTATTCAGAAATCAGAAGGCACTGAGCATGAGTTTGTCACATCCTAGCAGCAAGTAAGACTATAGTAGCATCCAAGTCATTCAGGATGCAGCACATAGGGCCTCTTGTCTCACTAGCCAGTCCTTCTGCTGCACATTCCTTCCCAAAAAATGTTGGAAAAAAAAGGCAGGATTGTAGAGAAGGCTGGTGCCAGCTCCCTCACTCCATCTTGGTCTTCATAGTTTGGAAGACCCAATGGAAGCTGAATGATTGGGACAATCATTGGTTACCCCCCCCTCCCTGCCAGCCCACCCCAGCCTACCTCCTCACTAGAGGTGGGAGGGTCAACGCCCCAACAGTATTTCTCTGTTCCTGAGGGAAGCAGAAGCAGATAACAGCATTTCAAGTTGAAGACAAGATGTGTTCCCCTCAATTTTGCTGTGTAGTAAATGAACGGCGAAGTAGTGCCTTGTTTGTGTATGTTCATACATCGCCCTGAACATACCTAATTTCATCTGATTTCAGAAATGAAGCAGATTTAGGCCTGGTTAATGCTTTGGTGGGTAACCACCAGGGAATGCAAGGCATCCCACAGTAGAGGTGCCTTGTATTTAAGAATCCTGCCTAAAGTCCTGGAGAATCATTGGTGCCAATCAGTGGAATAATATTGCATCAGGTGGACCAATAATCTTTCTCAGTATATGGTGGCTCTCTCTCTTCCCTGACTAATTAAACACTTTTCCCCTCGTTCTGCCTCTCACCCTGCCCATCCATTATAGGCCACTAGACTTTCCACTCTACCAACTACAATAGGCACCAATCACCATTGGAAAGACCTAGAGTTGTTTCTAAGTATTCTTGGAGAAAGCTGAGAAACTCAAAATAATTATGACAAGAGTTGGGCTCTGTTGGCATGTACATGCTGAAATATCATTATTATCATTTGAAAATATATTTACATCCATCAGGATGCAGTCATATATTTCTCTGACTCCTGTCCTCTTGATTATTTTCATCATCTTTCTGCAAGCTGCATCATCTCTGGTTCCCTGCAACTGGGGGTTCAGCCAGTGCTCTCAGCCAGACACTGAGAAAGCAAATAAACTCTTTCATCAACCATCTGGGATGTTATTAAATATGAAACCGCACCAAGTGTCACCTGTGCTCTGATAGCATTGCAAACTCAATAAACTTGTCTCCCTTAGTGACTTTGGCTTCCTGCTGGTCAAGAACGGTGACAGACTAAAGCCCTGTTAAATTCCAGACAAGGCATGTGTTTGCTTGAACTATCATTCTTTATAATCTTTCTATGAAGAATGTACAGAATCTCATGGAAGAACATCTGACTATCCAAGAAAATGTTCACTGGTGCATCAGCAAACAAGTGAGAACAAAAGGACATCTCTAATGTTGCTGATGGAACTAGCAGAATCAGTGTGAATCCTTGACCTCTGCCTGTCTGTGAAAGACCATCCAAATCATACCAGAGAATAAAGTCAGAGAGATTTTTTAAAAAAGGAAATATGAATATTTCACGTAATATCAAAGCTAGTTGTCTCAGTAAAGTAAATTACTGAGGTTTTCTTAGGTTGTGGATAATAGACACAGAATTTCAGGAAAGATGTTGTAGATATCTACAACACTTTAGCAAAATTTGCTCCTTCCTGATGCTTTATATGCACTTGCACACATTAATGCCTGTTGTTGTGTCATTGCTGCTGCTGTTTTAAGAAAAAGCTGTTTTGAAAAAGTTGACAGTGGAGAGGTGGTGTGAAAATATATATGAACTTGGCCCCCTAGATGTAAAGCTGTTTCGGGGGTTGTGAGCAAAAGATGAGAAAGGAAAAGGTAAAGCATCCCCCTGAGATTTTTTTTTCCCTGCCCCTTTCCAAACACTGCTTCCCTTTGCAAACACAACTCAAAATCAAAGCCAGGAGGGGCTGAGCAGAGAGCAAGCGATCCACATGAGGGCAGTGAAATTAGTGCCAAATTGACAGAACTGAAGAAGCGAGCAGGTAATTGAGAGCAGTCCAAAGGCAAGAATGCGGTCAGGCCATGGTCAAGCACAAACTGGCTCATCAACCGGAATCAAGGGGTGTGCTCGCAGAGTCTAGTGCCACTCTCCAGACAAAATTTCCAGTACCACCATCCTTGCCTAGCTCTGAGCACAGGCTTCCATTTTGTCTGCAGTCCTCCTCATGAAAGAAGTACCCACTTCTTCTTGAGTGAGTACTTCTTCAGGTAGCCACCAGTCTTGATCATGGTTTCAATAGCCAAGTAGTATCCAGCCTAGAAGGCTCTGGATCTTTTTTCAAAAGATGCCTCCATCATGCCATCATAGTGGCTTGAAATCTAAGCATCTCAAATGGAGAGGAAGTGTAGGCAAAAATAAAGTATTAGTATTAGCTACTTAGCTGAGGCTCCAATATTCCTAGTTAGAAGAAGCTACTGCAGTAGTGGATCTGTCATTAGACAAATGAAAACAGAACTTGGGGAAGTTACTTTTTTTGCACCTACATTTGTACAGTTCATCAGCCAACATGCCCATGGCTCACATTGTTTGGGAGATACTGTGAGTTGCAGCCTAGCTACGAGCTAATTTTCAAAAATTACAGGTGACAAATTACTTCCCTCAGGAAGACTCCTGGGATTAGGAGAGGAGAAAGAAGAGAGCAAAAGAGATTTCTTTCTGTTACCATTGTCTTCTTCATTCCATGTGCATTGGCTGGAGAAAAGATGGTAGCACTCCTTCGGTCCCACTGCTTGCTGGGAACCACCCTAGTGTGTTGTGGGATAAATGGTTCAATGAGGTCCCCACCCCCGCGGAGACTATTTTCCCCATGGTGCACTAGGGAAATTCCCAAGAAGTCATGGGAACTGAGTAAGGCATTGCAAGGTGATGTATGAAGAGGTAGAAAGTCATCTCTTTTGCCTTCTCCTTTATTCTCTCCCAGTCCCAGAGGTCTGCCTAGGGGATTCTGTCCAACTTTTGGATTTCTGAAAATCCTAACCCTATTATGGCCCCTGGAGATTGCCTTGGATAGCTGATCTATAGTATAGTGAAAAGCCAACATATTCATGATGTCATTTAATGCATCGCTGCGTATATTTTTAACTTCTCAAGAAAATGTAAGGATTTTCTCTAATTCTCTAAGAGAATTTTCCTGTCAATATGAAAGTATATGTGGAATTATTTAGAGGGAAAAAAGTGATTATGGTAGATTGAAAGATTGGTTGTACAAAATGAGATCAATAGAGCAAATGAAATAAATTCTTCAGGGTAAGAATATCTCATGGTTGAACTATATACAATTAGAAAGATGGACTAATGAATGGGTAAAGAAATATAACAAAGGTAGAGAATACACGAAGTACGAACAATTTCTATTATCATATGAAGACATTCAGATGACTGATTCAGTAAAGGGCACAGTGAGTAAGATTTACAGATTCCTGCTCAATTTAGAAAAAGAAAGCAATAAAGAAGGGGTGAAGCTAGTGTGGGAACAAGACCTTGGAAAAAGGATAAACGAGGAAGAATGGAAGAAGGTGTGGAATATGAGGGTTTTAAGATTTATGTCAGTGAGAATAAGGGAAAAAATTTAAACTGTGTCTAAGATGGTATTTAACACCAACAAAATTTAACAAAATTAATGCTAGTTGTCTGAATGTCTGTTGGAAATGTAAGAAGGAAATTGGTACATACTTTCATATGTAGTGGGATTGTGAAAAAGTACAAAGATTTTGGAAACAAATGTTTAAAGAATTAAATGAGATATGTGGAAAAGACATAGAATTGAATCCTGAGATCGCTTTATTATCAGTATTTGAGAATGTGGAATATGATAAGATGATTAAAGAATCAATAACTAATTTGTTAACAGCAGTGAGATTAATAATAGCTAAGCAATGGAAATCAAAATCTGAATTTCAAATGAATGAATGGTATAAGGAAATATGGAATATAGCTACAAATGATAAATTAACTTGTAATCTAAAGGTTAAGAAAGGAGTGTTGAAAAAGAGTATTTTTTATGAAATATGGGGCAGATTCTTGGAATATGTATTAACAAGAAGAAAAGAATCAATGCAGTTCTGGAGAAGAGAACAATAAAAGAAGAGGAAGAATATAGATGGAGGAAGAAGATTATTGCAGGAGGTCCCATCTATGTTGGTGGGGAACACAGTTAAATTGTATTTTGATTTGCGTATTTTATGTTTATGTTTATGTTTTAGTTAATGAATTATTTTTAAAAAAATCTAAGGATTTTCTATTTCAAATGCCATCGTAACTTGGCCTATCAGGCATTATAGACTTATGGGGAGCAGAGTATCACTTTTTGATCCACCTCAGGCAACAAAATATTTTGGGCCAACCCTGGCCATAAAACATTTTCTGAAATTCTGAAGTATGTAAATCAATAATATGAGAGGGGAAATGTTTACAGAACAATCCTACATATATCCACTTAGAAATCCCATTCAGTTCAATGAGACTTATTCCCAGGAAGCATGTGTATCTATCCCAAAGCATGTTAGTGCTTGAACTAATGGAGAAGATGGCACCCTTTCTCCATCCCATGTGCAAAGGCTGAACATACCGACAGTTGAATATACTTCAGCTGTAACAAGAGAGTGAAGTACTCTGCCACACCTGGAACAGTTAGTCCAGTTCAAGTGCCTCAAGACAGCTCATATGCCCCAGTAAAGGGGTGCAGTTGTTAAATCTGTCAGCCTCTTCTGCTGGAGATGATTGCCTTATCCTGCCTAATGACAGAACCAGCATTTATAGGATTACAGCCTCAGAGGCTATATAGCATTCTCTAGGTTTTGTAAGTGAGTAATGAGGGAATTTTCTGAGATATGTACGTTTGGAGGATGCTGCTTCCATGTTCCATATTCCAGATGTGAGAATTGAGACTGTTCCACACTGTTCCAATGGAGACAAAGAGAAAAAGGATGCTCAGGATACAGAAGGCTACTGCTTTTGTGGCAGCTCTAGGAGTAAGTCCCAAACTTCTTGGACTCTTCTTTCATGATTACACGATACCCCATTTGCCATGTAGATTCCTTTTTCTAGCTCACTGTTTTTCAATTTGTTTCCATCATTTTGTCTCTGGCTCTCATAATGGAGAGATGAATTAATAAATCATTCTGCAACAACCACCTTATGAGAAAGACAGAGGATATAATGAGATCTAGGAGAGAGAGAGAGAGATTTAGCATATTCAGTTGGTATATTCATGACTTTTGCACACACTTAAATTTTGCTTTCTAATTTGAATGTGATACACTCATACCATCCAGAATCTTTTATGGATGGAATGGGTGCAACAGAAAGATCACTCTTACATAGAGTTATTTATAGCCACAAAAGATACATGTGCGTGCGCGCACACACACACACACACAGAGTGCAAGACACTCTTAGATTCTATTGACATGCCACATCCTAGGGTTCAACATCTTCACACTTGTCCACTTAAAACTGAGCAATTCCTGGCTTGCAGTGGAGTTGGCAAGATCAGTTTCAGAGTCAGACATCTATAAATAAGTGCTCCTGCTGGTTTTTGTTCAGAACTGGTCATCCCAAAGACAGCCTAACAGAAATGTAAATCCAAAACTCAGATGACAGAAAACCAATGCAAAATGCAAGGCTACCTAGTCCATTTCAGTCAACCCCCTAAATTCCACACAGAGCAGAAAAGACTGGTTTGACATGAAGGCTGCCTTGCTGCTTTGTTTTGTTGTGTTGTATCCATATTAACATGCTAACAAGGCAACATAATCCTCTCCATGTTTACTGGGAAGAAACCCCAGAAAGAGATGTTAGAGCTAACTCTTGACTGGAAGATGGAAATGCTTAACTATTGTGAATATCTTGGGTGCTTTTCTCACCTCTAGGATTATGCAAATTATCTTACTTTGCTTGATGAGAGTTTTCAGGATTTTAGCACAGGATTCCTTTGAAGCTGATTTCACAAACATGGGAAGATAGCCTCAGTCACCTCTTTACAACATTGAAAAACTTTCTACTCTAATTGCAGGTGATCTGAAATTTGCTTCTGGCATGACTTGCACTGAATTCACCATCCATAGGACTGCAGCTTAAGAAACTCAACAGTTTTAGAAAGAACTCAGATATGTTCTGTAAACAATCAGAATCATCTCTGCTGTGCCCCCTCAAGCAGACATATGGCAAGGAAAATCTTATCCATTGACCTCATTCATCCCTTTTAATGATGGCCCAATAACAATGTGCATTGGTCTATGACACGCCATATCCCTCCTTCAGAACAGGCAAAATCAGGGATGTTCAAAATGTTCCTGAAACAAGGCTGGGAAAAGGACTTTGCTTGTGTTTGGTTATAATTACATCTTCACAGATTTGTTTAGTGGGTAAAAATACTCATATTTTTGACAGTGAGAATATTTTGAGGCCTATCAATTAATTTGTGTGCAAGATAAAACCAAGATGTGGGTGTGTCCATCTTGGAGTTGCTCAGGCAGCAGGGTGTGGAAGTAGCCAATTTGCAGTCTTCTTGCCATCCTGGTTCTCTGCCTGCCATCCTGGTACAGACAGACTGGAAAGAAAAATGAGGACCTGCTCAAGAAGATGCCCATGAGGGACACTTGTGAAGTGCATAATCACAGAGAGAGAAAAAAACCAACATTGTGATAGAAACTGAAACACACCATAGAGATCATCATACTGCTTCTTGTCGATTAAGAATGCAGTTCATGTTCACTGTGAAACACAGATGAACATTGCTGCTAAAATGAACCTCCTCAAAAAAAAAAAAAAAACACTTCTCAGGTCTAAAGCATAAAAAACCTTTTCACCCATACCCTGTTCTATCAGCTACATGAAGAACCTGGTCACCTAATGAGATTCACATAATCTGAATCCATGTATCTATCTAACACTCTATTTATTTCATGATGGCATTGCTGACAAGTATCTAAAACCACAAAAACACCAGATTCACCAGTGAGCTTCCCAGAGGCATTTGGCTAAAGGTTTGGGAGCAGAATGTAGGGCTAAATAGGCTTTCAGTGTGATCTACCACATCTCTTCACATATTCTTATATTCCTCACTGTGTAATTGCAGAATCAAGTAGTGATTTGCATGTGTGAATGAATGTTTAAGTTTTAAAAAGCAGATAGAGATTTTGTGTCATCTTAGTATTGCAATAAATACAGTTATGCTGCATTTAAAGAAAGCAGTGGGAGCAACAAACAGATGGTGGTAATGGGCCCTTTGCCCCTACTGTTTTTTCTGTAAGTGACCAAATGATTGTCAAGCTTAAAAAAAAAAGACATTAGCCTTAAGAATAACACAATACCATAATTTTGTTTTTGCTTTTGCTCTTGTTTTGCTTCTGTTTGGGTTTTGCTGAAACAGGCTAACATGGCCACCTCTCTGAAAACCATTTGTACATTGTTACCGTTAGGTCACTTCCTCCTAGATTTGCTTCCCCTTCTTCAAGGATAGTTTGTTCTTTCCTCTTCTTCAACTGCAAGAGAAGGCTGAGAAGGTGCCTCCATGTTGCATGGAAGCCAATCTGCTATATACAGTTTTCAAGTTTCTCCTGTTTTAATCCTAAATAGATTTCTTGGAACAATAAATGTATTTTTTTCCTTTTTATATTCCCATGAGCATCTAGAATGATTACTCCAAATTCATATTTATAAGCATCTCATCACTTCTTATTGATAACCATAAGCTTATTAGCCTGTTGCATTCTCCTAACATAATTACCACAGGTATCTACAATCACAATGTTTTTCAGCTGATTCTGTTTTTATATTCAGCTGCAATTCAACCAGTGTCAGATAGTCAAATAACGTGTGTGCACGTATGAACCAGTCTAAAACATTCCATGAGCTTTAAGTATGAACCTAGTCAACTAAATTATTACTACAGTTGTACAGGACAAGAAAACGTAAAACATATTTAGGAGTAGAAAAGAACACATCTCCTTGTGTTCTTTTCCTACTACAAAAGAAATATTTATTCACATGATTTATACTCAATGGAATGATTTTATGATGCACTCTACCCTAAATAAACTAGAACAGTGCAAGGATGGTATAGATATGTATAGATATATCTTCTCAGAATTAAGCCCTAATTAAGACCTATTAAGAGCCATGCTCCAAGTTTTATGTGGTCCAATCCTTTACCATCGTATACATTACCTGGCAATCAAGGACTGGAGTGCATAAAACTTGGAGGAGGGCTCTGTCAGTTGTTACAAGCCACAATAGGAGAAACCATGGAATTATTGTCGAGGGAAATTATAATTTTTATACTGTATCAAAGTACTGTAAATCAATAAGGATGTAAAAATCTCTCCATCTTAATTTTGTTGCGTTTTGCCAAAACTCACCTATGTTTTCCTCTACTTTTTTGTTTCACGTGTATTTGTTTCATTGTTTTATGCTATGAGGCCAAAAATAGTGGTAATAACATTGAAATTGATGCATATTTTGGTGTACACATTTCCTAAAGATGCAGTTTTCAGTACATCTTTCCGAATATACACATTTTTGTATGCAAATCGTCCCCTTGAGAGAAAGTGTGTTGAAGTACATTTTTCAAAGACAAAGATTTCAAAAATAATAGTGTTGTCAACCCAGAGATATGATAAACTGATTTTAAATAATCAGTTATTATAACATTCTTCCCCCTTGGAGTCGTCAGTACAATTATTATCAGTACCTCAAAAGAAATCACACATGAAAAACATAATCATAACAAGTTCAGCCCTAGAGCATATTACAAGATTTGTATCCCTCCTGCTGCTTTTGTCATATGGCTGTTTTTAACTACAACAAAGTGTGGCTCAACTCCTGTGGTATCATGTCAACATAGGAAGTGGTATCTGGGGAGCAGCAACCTTTCAAATCATCACCCATCACATTAATGCTTCAGTGCTGAGAAATGACAGCTTGCAGGTCTTCTCATCCTGACTTGTCCAAACACAAGGTCAGTGTTGCAGATTATATAAACAGGCCTGTTGGTTGTTTTGAAGAAGATCCTCATAAAAAAATAAATACTTAGTCATCCCGCTGGCTGTGTGCTCTGTATTAAATACAATTTGAAGTTATGACAGCTGTTTCTCTCAACCAGTATATGTCCCTTCCTTCTGAAGACGTGCTACATTTTGATCTTTAAAAGCCAGAATGAGTTAGTACCTGGTGTCTTGCTTCAGGTTTGAATCAATATTTCTATCATTTTAGAGCTCACACAGATCCTTGTCTAAACTGAGTCTGGATTGGGTTCATGCTTATAATACCCAAATCAAATTAATGGCAAAATCTCATTTCTTTCTGTAATCCTAGAAGTTCTCCTGAGATGAATGTATCTGGACATTTTCACATACCGTATATACTACATGCCACAATGATCAATTTCACAGGGTGAAACCTGGAGCTGGAATACTTAGGCTCTGATTTTCACTCACTTATGAACTTGTTGAAACAAAGGGAGATACTTTTTTTACAGAGTCAAGCTACTGGCCCACCTAAGTGTCCATATGAAGTAGGCCTTGTCTGGCTGACTCAAGACCATACACATCCATCCTTGGACATGGGAGGACCTTACTGCCTCCGTGAGCCTAACTCCCAAACATTCTCCTATAAAAATTTGGTTTTTTTAATTAACCTCCTTAAATCGCAACATCTATTTTCAGGAGGGAAGGCAGAGATATTAGGGGCCCCCCTTAAAACATAGCAAAATTGCCCTCACTCCTCCCCAGAAGGCAAAATGGGATTTTTCTTTAAGCATTCCCCCCCCCCAAAAAAAATATGAGGGGGATTAGCATGGGGACAGAAAGATGCTGGCAGGTGCATGTATCCACACTAGAGATGGGCATGAACCAGAAAAAGGGACACCAGGGTGGTTTGTGGCTACCCAATAGCCACAAACCAACCACAAACCCTGGAAAAATGAACCAGTTATCATTTGTTTTTCAGGTTCATGCCTGGGGGGTTCTGTCACCCACCAGCCCCCTTCCTACTGCCTCTGCCCCCTCCTTTCCTGGTCCTGCCACCTCCACTGCCTCCTTCTCCTCTTCCTCCTCCAATGTCACCATCTTCAGAGACAGCAGGAGCTGTGCCAGTGGTCTTTGTCCATGCATTGGCTTATCAGCTGATAGGAATGCACATGCGTGGAGAAAGGAGGCCTGGTTCCTGGAAGGGCAGCCAGGCAGCTGTCTCTGAAGATAGCAGTGGCAGAGGAGGAGAACGAAGAGAAGGAGGCGGGGCCAGGTAGGAAGGCAATGGGGTAGTGTGAAAGCAAAATGAAGCCCCAGGCAGAGAAATGGCACTTCATTTCATTTCGGCAAAACAGCTGGCATGGACCAAACCACGAACTAGCCCAATTTATGGGAGGTTTTTTTGGTTCGTACTTTGTTTTGTGCCCATCTCTAATTTGCACTGTCTACACCAGTGGTTCTTAACCTTTGTTACTCAGATGCTTTTGAACTGCAACTCCCAGAAACCCTAGTCAGCACAGTTGGTGGTGAAGGCTTCTGGGAGTTGCAGTCCCAAACTCCTGAGTAACCCAAGGTTAAGAACCAGTGGTCTACACCGACCACAACTTGTTAGCTCCAGCGCAGATTAAACAGAGGCTCTTACACAAACTCCCGAAGAGCACAATTTCTAGGATTCTCTTCCAGCCGAGAACCAAACTATCACAAATAAGCCACCATTGCAATCAGATTCAAAAAGTATCACTGAAGCAATCTTTTGTGTCTGAGAAATGAGACATGCCCGGCAAGAAAGTACTTGTTTGGTGCCACCATTTTCTGTTGCCACTGCTGCTGCTAGTGATGTTTTATCTTTCTTGTTGTCATTTTCCCTTTTAAGTAGCATTTGTCTTCGTCATACATTTCTTCCACAATCACTTAGCACTGTTGACAGTTGAGTCAAGAGAATTCATGATGGCTACAATCCACTCACCTACAGCAAGCCTCACAGAAGCATCATCTAACTTTTGAGTAGACCTGTACAGTAACGAGGATGAGGATTCCTTTGGCTGTTCAGATATATGGAGTTACAACTCCCACAATTCTTTACCATTGACCATACTGGGTGGGTCTGATGGGAGTTGTAGGCTCAGAAGGTCAAAGATTCCCTATCCTTGCATTACACATAACAGAGACAGGAAAATCCATAGTGTTTAGAAAAAAAGAAGAGGTTAGACCCATTTAAAGACTCCTTACACACAAGGATTGGGATAAATATGGTAAGAAAGCAAATACTGCAAATGAGGTAATATGGTACAGTGGTCGGAGGCTTGGACTAGGATTTGATATCGCTCAACTGAATTCCTGCACTGAAACTTGAACCTCATTAGGTGACCCTCTGGAAAAAAAAATAAGGAATGGAAAATTATTTAAAAAGCAATGAACAGCATAATAAGTAACATAAAGAGTTCCACTTTTCAACATTGTCACAAGTAACAATGGGTTAACGGTTGTTGTGGGTTTTTCGGGGGGTTTGGCCATGTTCTGAAGGTTCTTCCTAACATTTTGCCAGTCTCTGTGGCCGGCATCTTTAGAAGACAGGAGTAGCACTCCTGAGGACAGAGGACAGGAATGCCACTCCTGTCCTCTGAAGATGCCAGCCACAGAGACTGGTGAAACGTTAGGAAAAACCTTCAGAACATGGCCAAAAAGCCCAAAAAACCCACAATGACTATTAGATCCCGGCCATGAAAGCCTTCACAAAAATAATGGGTTACTTCTCAAACACCTGAATAACTTTCAAAAAGTAAGTTTCCAACTTCTGCTAGCAATAATTTCTTCATATCAACAGGTAAAGGAGTGGAAGCCTCTATACAGCAGCCCACCAGAATGGATTCTTAACTTCAACATGGCAATGGGAAAGCATTCTCCACCACACTTGATAGGCACCAGTTTCCTTACACAGGAAGCCACACAGCATACCCAATTCTGTTGTCTCATTTCCCACCTTATTGCTACCTGAGGCAACCATTCACTCTGCCTGAGGGCAGACTGCTATTTTTACCTTGAGCACAGATAGAACAGTGTTACTTTGACAAGTACTTTCTTCTACATTCTTTCTCACTTATAGAATATGAGAAATGTTAAGATTTTCTTCCCTCAAACACAAAAACTGGTTTTTCTTCATCTTTTTCATTGCTGTCCCTACCAAGACTTCCCATTAGTTCTGCTAGCTATCAACTGCAGACTACAGTCTCCTCACATTGCCAGTGACATCACAGTTTGTGAAGTAGGTGCAATTATACCTGAGTTGGGCATTTGCTCCTTGGATGCATGTACAGTCGTGCCCCGCTTAACAATTGCCCCGCATTGCGACGAATCCACTTTATGACGATGTTTTTGCGATCGCAATTGCGATCACAAAATGATGGTCTAAATGGGGAAATTTCGCTTAGCGATGATTGATTCTCTGCTTCGGGAACTGATTTTCACTTTACGACGATCAAAAACATCTGATCGTCGGGTTTTCAAAATGGCCACCGGGTGCTTAAAATGGCTCTCCGCTCTGCTTAGGGACAAATTCCTTGCTATACAGCCACCGAAAATGGCCACCGTATGGAGGATCTTCGCTGGACAGTGAGTTTTTAGCCCATTGGGACGCATTGAACAGTTTTCAGTGCATTTCAATGGGTTTTTTAATTTTGCTTTACAATGCTTTCGCTTAACAACAATTTTTCTGGAATGGATTATCATCGTTAAGCGAGGCACCACTGTAATGTCATTTTTGTTATGACACCAGGGTCAAAGTGGGGCATATGAGAACCAAATTCAGGGCATATATTGCCAAGACATATGTCAATATTGCAGTACACTTCAGTGCACTGGTCTGCAGCATGCATAGTTCTGTATAAGCTGCAAGTCTCCAAGCACCTGCTTCAAAAGGAATGCTTTATGGAAAATGTGAGAGGCATTGCAGCACAGATCCTAATAGCCTCTGTTCTCAGTTTCCAGTAAGTCTAGCCCTGAGGTATGCTCAACAATCATTATTCTTAATTGGCAATACAGGATGTGAAACCATGAAAGGTGACCACTATGTATATTCTTTGCCATGTTGGACTGCAGTGCAATGGATCTCTTCCAGTACAGCGCTTTGAAGGTATACTCAGAATGAAGTAAAGCTGCATCAAGTGTAATTGGGTGGCTTAAAGCCATCCCCCATCCAAAGGTATATCAAGCTTTCTGCTGAGTCTACATACAATGAAGTCCTTTGTAACTGGCTTTCTTCCTGTATCAAAATCAGTGCCTTAAAAACTGCACCAAGATTGATGCCAAAACATTGTTTTGAATGGTGCTTATTGTGCATTAGTAATTCTGGAGATATCGAGGATTTATCTCATTGTGTCTGTTATGCTGCTGTCTTTCGTTGGTCCATAAAATGCGGTCACTGTCTCCTATTATTTCAAAATAGGAGAAAGGGCAAGTAGGTGAGATGATCTGTGTGCACAGAACAAAGACAACAGCCTTATGCACAATATTGGAAGGTGAAGCAAGTAGCAACTGTAGGTGAATGGCTACTCATAGTCCTTGAAATGGCTGAAATGGCAAAACTTTCAGAGCTTCTAAAAGACAAAGGTCTAGCGGACTTTTTAAAAGCATAGAAACCCACATGGGACTTCATATTAGATAAAGAAAATATTGACCTAGGGCTATGTAATTGTGAATCATAGAATTTCAGATTATAATATGTATAGTTCAGATTTCAATTTTCTTTACTCTTTATTAGTTGTGTAACAAACTCTATGATACCTGGAAGTTGAGTCATGGCACTTGGGTTTCTTTCTGGTGGGTGTGGTCCTGATTTTTCTAGGGAGGGATGAAAAAGCAGCATGATCAATAGGAGACAGATTGTATCTAAGTCCTAGACCCCTGCTGAGTGAGGGATTTTCTATATGCACATGTATGGCCTCCCTGACCCCCTCTCTCAAACCACCTATCTTCTCGGTCCAAAATGAGTACATCTTGGTCATCAAATGAGTGTCCTTGAAATGAAGGAACACTGCTGATTGTGGTCCTGAGCTCAGTTGCCCCTCCTGTGCTGGGCCATTCTCCTGTTTAATAGCTGTTTGGTTTATCCAATGTAGAGCTCTGAATGCTCCTCTTTCCATTGGACCGCATATGCTATATTGCTCCTTTTGTGTTTCGGTGTCCAGTCTTTTGGGTGGATGAGTCTCTGACTTAGTGCATTTGTGGGTTTGAAGTGCACAGGCATGTGGTGTTTACCAAAAATCCTTTTCAGCTTTTCAGACACACCAAGAAGATAGGTGGTTTGAGAGAGGGGTCAGGGAGGCCATGCATGGTCATATAGAAAATCTCTCACTCAACAGGAGTGGAAGCTATAGACACAATCTGTCTCCTATTTATCATGCTGCCCTTTCATCCCTCCCCAGAAAGATCAGTACCACACGCACCAGAAAGACCACTGTTAATGACTCATGACAATGGGTGGAGAAGGACTGCAGAAGTCAGATTTTCAACCCCAGTCTTTCATCTATCTAACAAGCCTATTCAGACCAGGGGGAAGTGAAAACAACGAGAAGGATATGTACTGTATCAGGGGTCTCCTACCAATTCTCCTCAGACTGAAGAAGCTATTTGGATGAGTAGTGAAACATTTCAACCTAATAAAAAAGAAGTTCAGTTGTTATGACTGAACTTCCAGACAATCTCACCTGGGTGACTGAGAATCTTCGTAGATAAACTCTGGTAATTATTAGCAACTACGGAAGAAGTGATTCCAAGAAGAACTGAGAAATGCTTGAGGAGGTCCAAAGCATCACAGAGTGTCTAAACCATAAAATTGGTCAACCCTTGTGAAGCCCCATGGAGGATGACATGATCCAAATACTTAATATTTTTTGCAGATTCCATTTGTGATATTTATGATCAAGATTATATACCTGCTGATGTATGAAAATGCTCAATTGCATTTGGTTTGGTCATGAGGAAAATTATTTTATATTATATATATTTCATTGTAAACTCCCTTGACTGAAATGTTGAAAGAAAGTTGAAATATAAATTATATATTTAACTTATATCCCAATTTCAATCAAGGGAGTTTACAATAAAATTGAATAATATTAAAGCAATTATATTAACATATACAAGCATAAATGATGAAAGACACAACTTAAAACACACTAATAAAAGAAAATACAGAACCCAGGGATCAAAAGTCTTTTTTGTACCTCATGAGGTCAGATGGCAAAGGCTTGCCTGAATAAAAAGACCGGTGCCTGTTTGTGGAAGGACAACAGGGAGACTACCAGCCTAGCCTCCCTTAAAATGACATTCCAGAGTCTCAGAGCAGCCACTGAGAAAATATTCTCCCATGTCTCCCCAGCAAAACATGTTTCTGGGGATAAAATTAAAAATACAGTAGGACTCAAGCTCATTAAGGAAAAATACAATTTTTCTTACAGGCTAAAACAAAGATGGGTGAAGTGGAGCCCTCCCAAGGCTGTTCTTACAGCTTCTGGGTATCAAAAATTCTACTGGGGAGAAAAGCCATTACTGTACAGTATTTGTTTCCACAGGCCTGGAAGAGCAATGATTTTGCATAGTTCTCCAACCTGACCAAGAAACCTTCAAATCCACAAAATGAAACTGAAAGTGGATTTTCAGCAGCGCACAATTTAAATTTTTCTCATTTTCAGGGCTGATGCAACCCCTAGTGAGTCCTGGAAGCTGAAACTGGCCCCTGGGCTCTCTGAGGTTGCCCACCCATCTCCTAGATTCAAGTTATTACAATACAATTTCAAAAAGCCTGCACACAATGTTGATAGATTAGGACGAATTAGCCCTCTTCTTCATGTTGGTTTTATTTATATTATGTGTGAGCAGCATTTTTAATATACCTGTTTGTGGGGGGTGCTGCTTTTAAATCTTTGACAAAAGCATACGCATTAATAAATTTGTTTGACTGATACAGCACAAAACAGACTCCTTACTGAGTGTAGCCTTGATGCTGTATCTGAATTACACTTGCTTATTGTGTTTGCAATGAAAAAAAGGAAACTGAATGGTTTAGTACTGCTTAATTCTGCAAAAACAACACAACTCTGGGAGGCTGAAATGGGAATGTTTCTCCATGATCTATTTTATCTGGCATGAGTAAAAATAAATCCCGCACATAACCCAACTGACTTGCCAAGCCCGGGGTTCATTTGCAAGACTAGCAGTCATGGAAACAAAGTTTTTGCCAGTAAATAACAAAAAGCTGAGGTAGAAACAACTGAAAGAAAATAAATATGGATTCCTACCAGGCCAGTTTGAAAGGGGCTTCACAGGGAAACAACATTCTTCACAACATTAATTTCAAAATGTTTGTTACAGACAGTTTTATGGGTTCTTCACCTGAGAAAAATAACACATTTGATCATGGACATAGATGTCTTCCATAAACCCATTATTATTATTACATTTGAACAGACTGCACTGTTGTTGTTGTTGTTGTTGTTGTTGTTGTTGTTGTTGTTGTTGTTGTTGTTGTTGTTGTTCCTTTTTAAAGCTTCTGGTTTACGATACCAAGTATCAAGTATTAAAAATGCCCCACGTTCCTGAAGTACAGGTATTGAAGGATTCACAAAAAGGGTCAAATTGAAAGTTTGAGCAAGTAGAGAATTCTAACTCCTGCCTGTTGCTGTCTTCACATGAAGAAGATCAGAAGGGAAGACAGTCTGCTATACCTGGATCAGTCTGGAACCCTGATTGTTTTTTTATTTATTATCTCCAGCTGTATGGAACAGCTCCATGTATAAGCAGGCTATCTCTTCTTTAGACAGTCCGTCTCCCCATGATGATGGTGACAGGGGGAGGACAGGTCTAGAAACCTCTTCCAGCTCACACTTTCAAATTAACTCTTTAACACCTCAGAAGGATCCATTTAAGAGTTGAATCTGACAATTAACAGAGTGGTTGGATTTAAGACTGTGATTTCCCATTGATTTCATGACTTGGCTTTTTTTTTTTACAGTGGCAGTGTAGCAGCTGAGAGCCAAACTATATGAGATGTTAACTTTGCAATTATTTGACAGATTAGTATCCCTCCAAATTCTTTTAAAGTTGCCATGTCTTTACAATCACATTTGTGAATGAAGCCCGTGTTTACATCTCGGTATCAGGTCACAAAACGTAAGGAAGCTAATTTGCTGCCATTACCACCAGCTTCCTTCTTCCTTAATAGTTCAGTTACAGTCCTCATAGTTATGGAAGAAGTGGGGATTTCTTCAGCAAAAATATAACAAAATGAATAAATAGAAACTTTGAAACACACAACAATCAATGGGATTAATAATGTTGCCAGCAATCCATGAATGTTAAGGGACAGGACCTATAAAGTCTTGGTTTAAATCCTGTAGAAGACATATTTTTCTCTTTGCAGCAGAGAAACATTCTGATTTTTCTGGTTACAATGCAGAGTACAGTATTTCGGAATGGCTTGAATGAGCAATTAAGGCCCATTAGTTTCAGAAAATATCTTCTTTTGGTGAGGAGAAAATGGCTAAAGTGGCTTTGCTGATATTGGTCAACACAGCTGCTGGATTTTTTATCACTCTTCATGGGTGCTGCTATGGGGACTCTCATGAGTAACACTTCAAAATGTATGACTACATCACTGGAAATTTCCCACAAAGCCACTGAGCAATGTTACATTGGGAGTACTTCCTTGAAAGACAATGGTAACGTGCTCTGTATGGAGGACTTGGAACAGCATCTAGTGTGGCTGAGAAGGCCAATTTGAGAGTGACAATCCCTTCCACACTGAAAACAAATCCAATCTGTCCCCTGTCCAGCTCCCTGATTTTGCTGCTTTTGTGACTTCCTCTTTGCCTCAGCCTGCTGGACAAGGGTCTCTTCAAAATGGGAGAGGCCGTGATGCCTGCCTCCAGGCTGAATGCTTAGATGTCAGGGTTTCCCATATGCAAAACCAATATGCTTATTCCCAGCTACCAGAACTCTACTGTTCTCCATTGCTTTTCCCATTGACAGCGTGCCACATCCCTCTGGCATAGAAAGGGCCACAGCATGTCTCTAGGGCAGGTAATAGAGTACTGGAGCCCTCCAAGGTGTCTGATGCCTGAGATGTTCTCTGCTGAAGCCAAAGGGACTTTACAATTCTGCACCACTTCATCAGCCTGCCTACTTCTTAGCTGGTATTTCAGTATCACCTGGCTCTGAGAGGTCCTTGGAACCAAAGCACTGAGGGAAGGTTGGTCACAGCACAAATGATTTGTGTGTGTGTGTGTGTGATTTTAGTGTGAACAGCTGGCCAGGAAGATTCCAAGCTATGGAAGAAGAGCAAAGTATCAAGGGCCCTTCTAGAACAGCTGCTTCTCCACCTCTACCTTCTTGATTTCTTTGGCAGTGTGCAGGGGATGCCTTCGTCTTGATGCTGTTACTGCCACTCAGTGCCTGCTCCTTCTTTTTCTCCTTCTCTTCCCTTATGCTGTGGGCAAAAAGGTCAGTGGTTGCCTCCGCAAATACAATGCACTGGACAGCGCAGGTTTTCTCCCTCAGGCAGAAGGAGCTTGTGCCACTCACGCTTTTATGATTTTGAGTTACAGTCATGATACGTTGAAATTGTAGTCCAAAACAGTAGCTTCTCTAAGTATGGAAAAACACCAGAGAATGGTTTTCAAACGAGCCCCTCAAGCCAGGCACCTAAGATTGCAAGTAGTGGCTGGGAAGTTACAAAGTTACAAATTTTATTTACATTTATTTAAGAATACAGCTTGAGAGGCGACTTTAAAAAAAGTAGTTACAGTTCTAAGCTCTAAATTACTGTTATGGTTAGACTTTTTAAAAAGGAACTCTATATTTTCTCACTGTACAAAGATAGAAAAAATAGGTTTAATTTGCTTTTTGGAAATAAAGAACATTAGAGTCACATAAGACACTGGATTATCATAGAAAACATACTTAAATAATGAAGTTGTATAAACCTTGAAAATATAATTGTTGCACTGTGCACATCTCTAGAAGAAGCAAAGTTATCCCTCTTTAAGTTATCTTATTATGCAATGTAAAGAGGGATAATTTCAGTCCTTTTAGAGAAGCAAAGTGCAAAATAAATTACACATATAATTTGTGCTTTGTTAGTTCTACGTTAGTTCTAAGCTCCATTCAATACACTGAGTAACAGGTAATGAGTAGACATGGGGACAAATAAAAAAAGATCATGATATTCGTCAGAAATTGTTGGTTCATTAAATATTCATCCCTTCATATTTGTGGGTTCCAGAGACCCCCACGAATACGAAGGGATGAATATTTCCCCATTTTTATTTGTCCCCCATATGAAGAGAGGGAAGGCTAGCCTTCCCTATCTTCCTATGGCTTTCCCATTCTGCCCACCAGCCCACTGATCAACTGATCAGCAAGCCAATAGGCAGCCACCCACCCCCACAGCCTATCTCCCACCCTCTTCCTCTCGCTACCTTAGTGGGGCGGAAAGCAAAGCGTAAGACTACAGTGTCCTAAGGTGAACCACTTAAAATTCAAACAGGGCTGCAGGCATTCATCTGCATGCATACCTACACACAATTCTAGTGGTGCAAATGTGTTTTAAAAGAGAAGTGGGAGGGTAGAAAGAAAATGTGAGAATGCAAAATCTAGACAATGTGCTACAAGAATATAAGTCCTTTACTTTATGTTGCAGCAAAAAAAAATGAAACATGGAGGGGGGTTACTATAGCCTGGTGACCTCACTCAAAGACCCTCAGGAAAAGAAGCATACAAGAGAGGTCTAGGACATTGTTGGGGTGATACAGCTGTCAGTTTCTTCCTTTGGCACCAGCTCAGTTTATAATAATAGTTTCAATCCCTTTCTCCTCATTTTTATTGCATAATGTCTTTTTGCTTATAAAATGTTTAAAACCTGGATTTAATCTGAGGGATTTGTAAGGAGTACTGCTCTGTCCTGTGTGTACTCTTGGGTACCTTACTCTGCCCCATGTTTGCCTCAGAAATGCCCAAATAGCCTTGATTCAGTCTGTATTTAAATGTTTGTCTTAAAACACTGCACATCACTTTTCAGCCGCTCAGAGTGGTACCGACTTACCAGATGGACGGGATACAAATCAAATAAATAAATAAATAAAATAAATAAATTTTCAAAAAACAATTGCTTAAAAGAGGAAACAGCAGCAACTCCACGAAAGAAAAAAAAACACCTGGAGAAGAAGAGGACCAAAATTCATTAAGAATGCAATATTATAACCACAAACCCCTTACTTCTGGGTAGATAGAGAATGCAATACATAGAGAAAATGCTACAGAAAAAAAAGAAATATGGTGATGCAATATTATAGCTGTATTAAATTTTACCTGTGGGGTATTATTATTTCATATTACAGTTCCTTTAAAAACTTTTGGAAGCAGCTGAAGAATAGGAGGAGGCCATTTTAATTACCAAAAATCACTGCCTCCAGTATGAGTTTACTGGTGATGGTGATTCCTTAGTCCCTACAAGTCCCCAATGATGACAGGGCTTCCTCAGGAGTAAAAGTTTGGAATAGTTCCTGTGCAGACAATGTTTCAGCCTGTGGGCTGGAAAATAACATAAACAGATGTAAGTTATGATTTTTCAGTTTGAATAAGGTGGAATGGAAGTTTTAGAACAGATAGCTGTGTTAGTATGTGCAAGCATATCAGGCAAAATCCAAAGAAACAAGACAAGACAAGAGAAAAACATGTGGCAACTTAAAGACTATAAGTCCACAAAAACTCAAATTAAAACATAATGCTTAGTCTTTAAGGTACCACATGCTTTTTTGTCTTTTTTGTTTTGTTTAGTTTTTTGTTTCTTTGGATTTTGCCTGATGTGGAATGAAAGATAATTTTTTAAAAAATCAGAGTTCTCTGAGATTAAACCATTTGTTTGAAACTGAATACACCTGAGTATTTCCTGATTATTGTATTGAAACTGACTAGGAAAAAAACACAACCTACTGTCTACATAGAATAAGGGTCATTAAGTAAAGACAAACCACAAAACATCCAGAGGAATTTAGACTTCCACAGCGCTTATAGTTTTAATCATCATAAGGGCCTTTTGCAAACAGAAATGGTTTGCACCCTTGTGCAACCCCCAGCTTCCTGACACAGAAGCTGTGAGGAGTGAATCATCCTGTACAGATACCAAGTGGGATTCCAGTCCAGTGTGAAATGGAAAAAAACAAGGCTCAGGTCTAACCCCACCTCTCTTGTGCAAGCAAAAAGCTCTGAGGAAGAGAAACAGAGAAACGGAAATTAAATTCACATGAATACATACAAACATGGATACACTGAGGGAAAGGACATTTTCCCCATCTGGCACCACTCTTCCTGGGGTACATCTCAAAGACCCCTGATTTTCAAAGGAGGCTGATGCCACATTTGGGGAACTGTAAAGACTTTTCACACAAATAGCTAAGGAAGAGGTGAAAACCCATGTCCAAATTATGGTTATCTGCTTACAATACAGAACTGACACAAATATGATCACTATCTGTATTTGATTATACCCTTCGTCCCACTCTTTCTCTAGGAACTGAAGGCATAACCTGTAGCCCTCTTTCATGCTTACATCAGCCCCCCCATCCTCATACTTGTAATTCAAGTCCAAATATACTTCACCTGTAAAATACTGTACACTTTATGAGCAATTGCCTTGACGGATTAAGCAAATTGCTCCTAATGCTCTCCTAATTATGCACAAAATAATACTACTCATTCAGAACTTCTAGCATGTTATTTAGCCTCTGGTAGTTTTCCTTAGAAAAGCAGAGCTAATTCAATGACCTACTGCATAAATACAGAGTAGATTTCTTAAGCATGCTCAATTTCAGAGGATCTCAGCAAAGTAATTTCTGAGAAGTACAATCACAGTTTTAACCAATTATAGAAGTGGTATCTTCAGAATAGCTGAAGGTTTGTTCTCAGAGATTCCCCTCCCCCTCCGAAGAAATGTCCAAAGCATTAGTCTGGTTAGTCTGTTGCAGTAAAACCAACAGGGTCTTGTGACACTTTAAGGACTAAGAAGTTTTATTTGGTACCAGCTATTGTTCCATATAAAGAAGAAGCCATCAAAAGTCCACAATACCTTATGCCAAATAAAAGCTGTCTGCCATTGCAGTGTCACAAAGCTCTTTGTTGTTTTTGTCATCAGGGGAGGTTTCTGTGCCCTTACTTAGAAGAAATACGAGAAGGAACTATTCCAGGGAAAGAAAGTAAGCTGTATCAGGGATTTTCACCATGGACTGCTGCAGTGGTAGTAGAATAGGATCAGGACCAGCTAATTTGAGTTTGTACGTCCTTCAGAAGCTGGTCAAGTATAAAAACAACAATAACCATAAAGCCATCAGATAGAAAAACTTCACTTTCAGATTCGTTGATGTTACACAGAATGAGTTCAAAGTCCTCGAGGCCTGGAGTGTGAGACCTGGTACTCCTCTGACATAATGAGATACCAGCAAGGGCTTGTTTTCAAGGATAGGTATTCTGGGATTCTAGAAAAGAAGTAGCTGCTGTGGGAGCCTGACTTTTCTCTCTCTCTCATCTCTCTCTTTCCAGGCATCAGATTTTGCCAAGAACAGCTGGGAGTGGGGAAAGGGGAGAGAGAGAGATGTTCAGCTATTGCATGGACAGTCCAAGGACCAAGGGAGGCACTTATGCCAAAGTTTCAGGGTGGACATTCCCAAACCTCTTCCAGTCACAAGCCGTATGTGGCTGCTGCTGTGCAGATTAGTGCCCAGAAAAAATATGGCAAACCCTGGAGATGCCAGTAAGGGGATGAATGGGTGATGGGAAGGAGCCAAAGATGGTGAGGCACTCATGCACAAATGGTCTCCTAGCCTTTCTTCTCATCAGACCTATGTCAATGTATGCTAGAAAATCACCACTGATGCCCACGAGCCCCACACCTGATTCATCACAAAGCTCCACAGGCTCCTGAGAAAACTGAAGAAATGAGCTGGGGCAGGAATGTGTTTAGAAAAGGGAAGCAAACTGTCAAACTTGTTTTGGGCTGTTTTGATGAATGTTTGTTTCTGCTTTCATTCCATTACGATTTTATTGTAACATTGTATTGTGTGAATCGCCTTGGTTACTCCTAAACACTGCCATGAAAGATGATGATCATGATGCTCCAAAAGTTTTCTTTTTTAAACCCACACAATTATTTGCTATGACTATTTTTGATGTCTTGCTTTTCATACACTCAGGTGTGGGATCAAGCAAGGCTAATCCTGACAAACGAAAGCTAGGAAACCAAACATAAATGACTATGACACCAGCATGTTGTGGCGAAAACGTGTGTGTATGTGTGTGTGTGTGTGGTATTTTCACCTTCGAGAGCAACCAAACAAGCAAGTTCCCACCTGAGTGAGGAAGGATGATGCTTCTCTTCCCCCCCCCCCACTCCCTTTCATTTTTGCTGTTTACATCTCAAGTTGCCCGCTCGCTTCATTGGAGGGTGTTTTTCCGCAAGGGAGGGGAACCGTCTGGAATGGGAGGCTGGGGGTGCTGCCCCTTCGTCACATGATGGAAATTTCCACTCTTTCCGAAAGGAGGAGAGGAAAGAAAGGAGCGAGAGGTGGTGGGTCTCTACCCACACTTTCGTAGCCCTTCGCCAGAGCGACAACCGAGCGACAAACTCATGTCTCAAGTGCCTCTCCGAGAAAGAAGTGGCCTAAATACAAGGTGAGTTTAACCGGATCGATCGCGCGTTGGATGCGTTTTCAGGAAACCTGGAAGCCCCTTTCAAAAGGGCATTTCTTGTTGTCCTCTGGGACCAGAATTAGACAAGCGCGATTTCGCAGCAGGTAGCCGTCCCCGCTTGCCCAGACTCCGAGGTGGGCAGGCGGCGGCTGCAACTCAGAAGCAGGCGCCTCCCTTGGAAGCCCGGGTTGGTTTTCCCCATTTCAAACCATCCCGCGTTGGGAGGATCGCGGCGGCGGCGGCGGCGGCGGTGTGATGCAGCCCCGGGGCGGCGGACTGACGACTACGTCGGTCTGATCGACAGGAAAAGCTGGCGAGGGGGTGACCAAGGCAGGAAAGCCGGGGGGGGGGGCGGTGATGGAGAGCCGGAGCCCCTATTTATATGGATGGTTTGATGGATCCGGATCGCCCCTGGCAGCATGATTAATGGCTCTCTTTCCAAGCGGTGGGTTCAATAATCCCCGTGAAGCGGCGACTTGGGCAGGCAAGCGTGTTGAGGTCGAGTAGCAAAGGCAAAGCGGGTGCGAGCAAAGAAATGGGCACAACAGGCTGCCTGCCCATGAGCGATCTCAATGGAAGGGAGACGGAAATTGATGTTGGCGATTCCTAAGCAGAAAGCGTAGGTGGCAAGGGCGACGTGAAAATGAGTTTTCCCCCGCATCCGATGCAGGGAGCAAGCCTCCTCTTGTTTACTTAGGAGTAAATCCCGTCGCCTTCAGTGGGGCTTACTTTCAGGGCTGTGTGCTTTAGTTGTTAAGGGATCCTCGGACTGCCTCGGTTGGGCTTCTGTACAAGCCTGGGATCGCCCGTGGCGAGTCATTAAAGTCGAGGCGGAGAGGGTCGCGGCAGCGTGCATTGCAAACCCTGCAGAACGAGCCTTGGCGACTCTTCCTTCAGGGAGAGCGCGGGCTGCCGCGCGGGAACAACCTCCTTTGCGGACCGCGGCTTTCAGACCCCACAGACCAGCGTGAGGCCCACCCTTTGACCATACGGGCTGGGAGTCGCCACACCCGCCAAAAGGGAACTTTCTGAAAACTGTTCGGGAAAGCGAACTGTCAAAGGGATGGAAGACCTTCCAACCCTGTAACTGGGGCGGCTGCGCGGCGCCAGCCTCGCCCGGCCTCTTTGCGCTGAGGAGAAGCGTCTTGCTGAGGTCCACCTCGGGCCGGTTGACAGTCCAAGGGGGGAGCCTGGAGGGGGGGCGGCCCTCTCGGTGGGTGGCGAAGCCGCCCACGTCGCCCTGGTTCGCCTTTGTTTCCGCCGCGGCGGCGCGCCTGAGGGCGCTGGAGAGCGGCTAGGCCGCTTCCCCGCCAAGAGTGCATGTGGCGAGCCACAAAGGCCAGTTCCGGCAGGCCGCCTTGGTAAAATAAACGGGTCCCAAACCGGGAGCCGTGCGAAGGCCGTGGCAGCAAAAACAAGGGCGACGACTTCTGTCCGGCGCCGCCCAAATGAAGCGGTTTCTAAATAGCACGGGGTCTGGGGCGCTGCAGCCCTTTCCTTCCTCAGAGCCCAGTCGAAGTCAGCCAGGCGCGAACCCAACGCGAGAGCCAATTCCCTCTCCCTGTCTTTGCCCTTCGAGACCGCTTATTCCCCAAGTTCCGTCGAGGGCTTCTCCCTCTAGGGGGCGCCGAGGAGCAACAAAGCGCGTGCTTGGCCGGCCGCCCCACCATAGAGTAAACATGAGCAGAGCTAGATTCAAATCCTTGCTTGGTCGTACAAAGTCCTTGGTGTGTGGCTTTGCTAAACCATTTCTTGAATATCTCCACACTAACAGTTACGAGTCATCAAGTCAACTCCGAATTACAACCCTTTCCAGGGTTTTCTAGGTACAGAGTACTCAAGAGGTGGTTGACCATTCCCTTCTTCTGGAGGCACCCAGGGACTTTGTTGTTTACCCAAGACTATACAGGTCTGTTTGTCTCCTGCAATGCACAAGGGCGAATCGAAATTCTGACTCTTGGCTCTGGTGCTCTAGCGGCTCATTGATTCTAGCCAGTCAGCACTGAATAGCTTACATACCTTGAAAAAACACTGTTCGAGTGGTCATCAGTTGTAAGTGACATGACGGCATATGATAATAACTGTGATTAGGAAGTGCCTGATGTTTGGAAGCTTCGGGCCCATTTATTTCTTGTTTAGTTTGTCCTTGTTCCATCCCTTTAAAAATGTTTTATTACAGGTGGAAGGAGTTGGCATTCCAAACAAGAGTAATGGGATTAATTCACTGGATTTGTATTCCTGCACTGACCAGGGGGTTGGACTCGATGGCCTTATAGGCCCCCTCCAACTTCATGGTTCTGTAATTCTATGAGTTATAGTTCCAAGTATGAAAAAACCATTAGTTAACATTATGGTTACCTTTTTTTAAAAATGCCTCTCATTTCTCAAAAATGATTAAAATGTTTGTTCTTAGTTATTTTAAAACAATCAGAAGGCCACGAGCTTCTCATTCCAGTCCTACCAGAGGTTGAACACGATCACCGTGGCTTTGCAGATTTTCAGTCTGGCTGCTCTGAACAATGAAGTTGTGTTGCATCCAAACCAGTTTGCAAAGAAGGTTTCTTTAGCCAAGGTGTTTTCCTTTTCCCATTTATTTTAGCGTGGCAATTTATATTCTTCATTTCTACCTGGCCAAAGTAATCTGTCTTTCAGCCTTTTATATGTGTTATGCTTCCAGCTACAAGCAATTGGCCCGTATTACAAAACACACTAGATCACCCCATTTATTTCACTGCTGCCTCAATACACAACTCCCAAATTAGGTGTTAAAACCAAAGACGTTAATGTTAAAATAACTTTATATTAAAGTAATTTGTTTTGGTTATTCATTTTTCACTGTCAAAAAACTTTTTCAATTGGAGATATTTTACCAAAGTTAATGTTCTGATATAACAAGGAAACGTTCTTAAAATGCCAACACTGTAGATATGAAAACTTAAAAGTAGTGACATTGTCTCTGTCATTCACAAATAACACTTGAACCATGTGGTATTTTTCCTCCACTGGTGCACTCCTTTATTATAAAGATAACTTAAAGTGCTGCAAACCCAGTTAAGTTCTGTAATAATAATTTAATTTAATTATATCTTAATTTTTGTAAAGAGGCATTAATTGTAAATAAATATTTGCTGGAACCAGTTGTATTGGCTCTTGCCTTTCCATTGGACCATTTCAGCAATGTGGAGAGGGGGGATCTGCTGCTTGGGTAACAGCCTATCCTCCATATTACCTTACCCGGGCTTCATGCTCTGGAGAGGACACTCCTCGATTCAGAGCATGTTACCATAGTCTCTCGAGACTGAAGGATGCCTATGTTGCATTTGTAGTTAGTTAACTTCCATGCTCTGGCCGTAATGCTGACCTATGCCCTCCTCCCCCTAAAATAAGACTTTTCATTGCTTAACCTCAAGAAAAAGGAAATTTGAGCATGGCTGGAAAATAACTATATCTCTTCTGGAAGTTCTTCTCCCAATCCCTGATGGGTTCATCTGTGGGTACTTAAATAATAATAATTGTGTGCTGTCAAGTCAATCCTGAGTTATGGTAACCCTTTCTAGGGTTTTCTGGTAGAGAATACATTGAAGTGGTCTACCACTCCCTTGTTCTGGGGATGCCCTGGGACTGTGCAGTGGAGGATGGAGCTCCCAGCCTCTGGCTCTATAGCCAGATACCTAAACTGTTGAGCTATTCAGCCAGCTCACTGTGGGCACTTTAGGGGATGGAAATGATCTTTGCACCTGCTTGGGGCACTTACTATGTTTTTGACTCAGAAAGAAATGAATGGAAATAAGCCCTATGTGATGGTCTTCCCCGTTAACGGTATCTCACCATATTGTTTAAAATTGGAGATATGTAGTCATTAGGAAGACGTTAATATAATACTATGAATGTTTCCTCATAAATGAGATTCAAATGGTTGAACAGGACTCACTTCCATAGCAAGCAAATGCCAGAATGGAGCTTGTTCTTTCTCCTAAATCACCTCTCAATCAGGCTGCCATCAAGTCAATTCTGACTTTCGAGAATCCTTTCCACGGTTTTCTAGATAGAGAATACTCAGAACTGGTTTATGATTCTTTTCTTCTGGGGCCACCCTTGAGCTCTGCTGACCCTTTTGCAGGACATCACAGTGGGGAATCAAACTCTCAACCAGATATCTAACTCAGTAAGCTATCCAGAGAGCTCTCAATCAGGATACAACATTTAAAAGTATATTGCAAGTTTGTTTCATTAAAGTGTCTGTCTATGGACTCTAATGGTCTCTCCAAGCCATACTGATGGTGGCACACTTGAATATTTGAAATCCTTATAATTAAGGCTGAATTTGTAAATAACTGGTGGTTGCTGGCTGTAGTTTCATCTCTGCCACTATGACTGGGCATGGGATGTTCCCCCAATTATTGAGTGAGGTATCCCACCCACCCACCAGACTGACCCATGAGCTATCCATGTTCCCTGGCATAGAACTTTTCACTGCTAGATCTTGTAATTTATTAAACTTCTCACCCAAGTCTGAATGATAGAGTCCGACTGAAATGAGTGCAATCTGAATCTATAGATTGTTGAAAGCAACAAAAGAGAGCACTGTAAAGATGCCTTGGTGCAAAACAGAAGCCTTCCATTCCCTGTAATGTCCTGGCAATCTACATCTGGGCACACTACTTTGGGGCAGAGGGAAAAGAGAGGTGAAAAGAAGGGTCTATGAAGCTCCATTTGCACTGAAAAACATTGTGCTTAGGGGCAGAAAGTCATGAAGCTGATTTTCACTTTTGTTTATAGTTGTGGTTAGCAATCATCTCAAGAAGAGAGATTTATTTATTTTTTTCTTGTGGCAACACTGCCTGAATTAGAGGTTGCCTTGTTGGATTGATTTGTGCATTTTTGAAGGAGCCAAAAGAAAGAAGTAGAAAGAGGTAAAGCTATAGGCTTAGGAATAGTCCATATAAGGTGTACAGTGAACTTCTTCAGACAGGATCTAACAGCCAGGAAAGGTGCACCTAAAGGTTTGCATACCTCTTATAGGATTTCTCATTGCTTTTTTCTTTCCCTTAGCCTAGAAAGCTTCTCCCATAATATGAAAAACAACACTTAAAAACCCATTCTGTTTTTTAATAAAACAGTTTTGTGTACAGCACACATGGATCTGCTCTCTAAGAAATAAGAGTCCAAAATGTAACCCTCTCCACATACATTAAACAGGTTGTACACTCTTTGGAACTTTTCGCCATCCCTAGTGCATCTGAAGTCCAGTTTCAAAGTGTTTTTTGTTTGGGTTGCCCCCATTTTTGAATTGCCTTGCAGAATGTTGATTTGCTCTGCTGCAAATATATATATATATATATTTTGCAGCAGAGCAAATCAACATTCTGCAAGGCAATTCAAAAATGGGGGCAACCCAAACAAAAAACACTTTGAAACTGGACTTCAGATAGGCACCAAATTTGACTCAAATGTAGCAGACAATGTGCTCTTGTTCTGTTCCTAATTTGGGAAAGTATGGACAAAGGGTTTTTAAGGTATGGATTTTTTAAAAAGTAAACATGTTTGCAGAAACAAGTAACTCTAAATATCCCCAAATTTAAAATAACTTGTACAAATTGAAAAAACAAATCTTGTTTATCTTGAAAGACCATGGTTGGTCTTGCTTTTTTTATTTAAATTTGGAAAGAACCTAGGTTGCAGGGGCTGAAATGTTGATCCCAAAAAGGCCTTTCAAATGGGAAAAATATTCACTTTGTTATGAGACTGAACATGTGTGGAACAGGCTTACTAGAAAGAAGTTTCAAAGTATATACATTGTTGCAGCTTCATGGGCCAAAAATAGAAATGTTTGTACGGCAGTGAAAGGTCATACAAAGAGACAAAAGAAAGTATTCTCTGAAGAGTAAAAAAAAAATTCCAGTCTTGCTTTAAAGTAATGAAGTGACAGTTTTCCAGAAAGGGAGATTTTGCCACATGTCTCCAGGGAATTAGTATATAATTTTTTAAGGTATATTCAAAATACTTCTGCAGTACAAAAGCACAAAGCAGTTGTGTTTCTTCCAGTCCTGAGTATTTTTAGTAAACATTTTCTTAGAATTTCTGAGACCACTATCATATACGTGACGCCAAACAATGGAAAATCCCAGAAACTGACTCCTTTTTTCATTAGCGAATCACTTTTCAACAAAACACAAATCAATTGTTATGGCTGTGTTTTGACAAGCGTGAATGGTACTGAGCACAAGAGGGTATCCCGTAGATCAGTGGTCCCCAACCTTGGGCCTCCAGATGTTCTTGGACTGCAACTCCCAGAAGCCTTCACCACCACCTCTGCTGGCCAGGATTTCTGGGAGTTGAAGTTCAAGAACATCTGGAGGCCCAAGGTTGGGAACCGCTGCCGTAGATAATCTTGGCTGCTGCCATTAATGCTGTCAACATTCAGGCTGCCCTTTGCTAAGTAAAGCTTGGCATCCTTTTTCCTGCTACAAACACTGCCATAATAAAATGGGGAATTTGGAATTGTGGATAGAGAAACACAATATCCCACATTCATAAGCCACAGATTTCTGAAGAACTGGATCTTTTATATGATGGGTAGCAAAAGGTGAATATCCACTTAGTGCCATATTGTTAAGTCTGCTGGCTGTTGAAAGGCAATATTTGCTGACCTTCATGATTCTTTGCATTTTTACATTGAGAATCTCCTAATGACTGAATAGAATCCTGTGCAATGGGAACAATGTCACTGTCAGCAGCAGATTGCAGCTGATGAAATACTTCCTTTTTCAATTCAGGGTGCACATGGCTGTGTCTCATTGTGTGCAAGGCAGCCATGGTCTCCCCAAAAGCAAAAAAGAAAAAAGAAAAGAAAAAAGTCTTTAGTCAGCAACCATCTGCTGGTGCTGACATCTTTCCTGTTGTGCAGGCAGAACTTCCAAACAGGATTTTGGCTGGTATGCTTTAGCATGGCTATTAAAACAACCTTATACAAAGTCTTTAAAATGTCAAATCTATAGCATATTTTACTAGTCCATTGCATCACAATCTAGAAAATCTGGCAACATGCTGGAGGTCTTCCCGGTTGGAAAAAGCACTCTGACCAGTTGCCAGGAGAGAATAATTCCATGTTTGGATAGTACAATTGTGAAACAGTAATTTTAAAAATGAATGGTGGATGTTTTTATTCAGTTAAATACAGATTTTCCAGAAATAGAAAAATACTGAGAAAATCACATCACTGAAGAATGCCAAGCTCATAGCCTCCTACTATGGGGTGCCCTACAAATATTTTGGAACATTCTCTCTGGTCATCTTTGATTGTGTTCTTTTTTATTTTGACATTTGTTTTTCTTTATATGCAGTGAATATTTCAAAGAACAGTTTGATTTTTGGGTTCGATTTCCCTGTGCAAGGGAAGAAACCTAGAACAGGAACAGGGAGGTATCAGAGTGATAAAATAAAAATGAAAGGAAAACACGTACACAAAAAAGATTACCCCAACTGATTAATAGAGAATGGACTTCACAGAGGGTTATGAAGAAAGTCTTAGCAAGGAATGATACTTAGGTAGATATGAAGTAATAGAGATCCATCATACATTCATTTATGTTTCTTCAGAAGGGTTCTCTTAGAAGCAGCATGACAGCTATGTGGTGTGGAAGTTGCTATGGTGTATTTGTATCTTTTATTTAATGTTGTACCAAAGTAAGGAGCCAAACCATTGCGACTACTGTATCTCTGTTGGTATTGCTATAGATATGTCTTAGATGCCCAGCAACATCTGGGAATGCATGTTTCAGAGTTATAAACTTAAATGATGCATTTTATTTATCACTCTTGTTAACCTTTGGGGTGAAAAATACTTTTTTTTAAACTACAGCTTTCAGAATTCCCAGGCTGCCTATTTGTCCATTTTTGCAAAGCCTTTGTTATACCCAGGGCAGCTTGCTCGTGGTACCCAGTGTGGTTGGGTGGATAGAGTGAGGGACCAGGGCTCAGGAGATCTGGATTCCATCAACCATGGAAACTCAATTAGGAGGGGGTTAGAACTAATAAAACTACTCCTTGAATATCTCGTTCATCTTGAGATGTCCTGTTAGGATTGCTGTATGTTGGATGTGACTTGACAGCACATAACACACGTACACACGGCTTGCTCAAGAATACCATCAACAGCCTCAGCCGATCAATGGAAAGTGTTGGGAAAGTGTAGTTTGAGTTGGCTATAGATTGTTTAAGAAAGTGGGCTCATGGTCTCCATTGTTCTTTTTTGCAGTTCTGTGGCACTAAAACAAACATATGAGTTTGTTAGTAGAGATAAGGACAACCCGTATGTTGGAAATCACATTGGAGAGAAGTTTGCAAAGCACAAAGACTGTCTATCCCTTCAATCTGTGGTGGCTCACAGACCAGCCTGTGAGATGCCTCACCCCAAAATTTTAGGCACCCCAATCCTGCTTGCAAGCTGTCCTCACTTTCAGGAAAATACAAATGATCTGACACTGATTCCAGCTGAGCTTATGGGAGAGAGTGTAAAGAGGAGGCTAAGCAGAATCTATAGTCCTCACAAGATGGCTGGGAGGATGAAGTGGGGTGGAGAGGAGCCATTGATGCCACTTGAGCTCATTTTAGGAAATGCAGGACATAAATGTTGTCCAAATATAAATAATAATAATAAGTTGGTTGGCTGTTCCCACTTTTAGCCAGATCCTGAGCTCCCCTTCCCAACTTCAAAACACTGTCACTTATGGGATTTTCAGAAAATGTATGATGGGACAATCATCTTATAGGCTCCTGTGGGTTAAATATTGATATAAGACACACATAATTCAATTAGCAGTAAAGAAATATGGTCCAGAAGCAAAAGGCAGAAGCAGTTTAAACAAGGGAGGATAAACAATGCCCTGTGGTCATTACCTATGAGAAGGCAAAATGGCACCCTGTCAAGAATCATAGGATTTATCATCCCCCAAAGGACATCCAGTAACCTATTCTTTGCCTAAGCAGTCACTCATCTGTGAAAAGGGATAGGAGAGTGGGATTTGAGTGTCTATATCTCTCTTTCCCAAACAATTGTCTCTAACGTGAACAGATAGGAAATGCCAGTGATGCTGTCTTCCTTCCTCTGGGGTAAAAGGAAGCTTCTTTTCCACAGTGACCAAGGAGAGGACCAAGGGTCAAGAACAGCCATTTGCACAGGACCCAAAAAAGAACTCTGTCTTGCAAAGAAGAGGATAAAGATTTTTGTAAAAATTGGACGTGATAATCGATGTGTGGATGTAAATTTAGAAATAAATATATTAATATATCTTGCCATCAGTTCCCTGTCTGGGTGCTAAATGCTGAGGAGCAACTTCAAGATCTCTGCTGTCCTTTCCTAAACCTCTTTATTTTGAAACCAGACTGGAAGGATTAGAGGGTCTTTCAAAGAAGGGACTGCCTTCTCACAAGTCTTCAGATCGGGCACTCCTCTGAAATGCAGGACACAGGTCCAATCAAGAAGAACAAAATCATTGATCGTCTTTGTACATTCCGACTTGTACATTCGATAGTGCTGCTTATAAATTATGACATTTTACATGATTTCCAGTGTAGTATATGGCACTCATGGATCCACTATAGAATACTGCATAGAACAGAAATCTGCTTCACTGGTGATTCTATGTCGACTTTCAGTTGGGGCAATATCTTTGTGATTAAACAAGTGCTATTATTAATTTAGTTCACAGATCATACTGTGGCTATAACATGAAAGTTTTCCATAAGAGGGAATATTAACAGTGTACTTGCAACAATTAAAGGGGTGGGGGAATCATAGTTAAGGACATTGTACTGACGGTATTAGCAAGGGAGTTGCTTGCTAAGTATATTCTGTTGCAAACTTTGAATTTCTGGTTAAATTCCTCTAGCTATGCAGTACAAGTTTAAGTATACACAGAGCAGAACTAGCTTCAAGTTCCCCAAAGTAGTCCATCCCTTTTTCTCATCAACTGACACTTATAGTCTTAATAACTCACTCTGAGATATAAAAGTTTCACTACTTACAGATGATGTTAATCTTTCTTGGTGCAGAAAAAGCCTTTGATAACGTCAATTGGGAGTTTGTGTTATTACAACTAAAGAAAATGGGATTCGAGGGAACATTTCTACAAACAATTAATGCAATATATATCAAACAAGAAGCCAGGGTTAAAATTAATGGGAACTTAATTGAAATCATACCGATTGAACAAGGCACAAGACAGGGATGTCTGCTATCCCCCCTATTATTTATTCTAACATTGGAGATCCTGAACAGACAGATAAGGGATAATGAGGCAATTAAAGGACTTAAAATTAGAGGAGAAAAATTCAAGGTGCAAGCATATGCGGATGATCTAGTGATAATAGAAAATCCTCTAGAAAATTTGAAAAAATTATTGAGAGTTATAAAAGAATTCAGACAGATGGCTGGACTTAAAATAAACTATAAAAAACGAAATTTATGACCAAAAACATAAAAAAAGAAGATGTGGAAAAAGTGGCAAGGAAGTCTAACTTTGAGGTGGTGCAAAAAATCAAATATTTAGGAGTTATTATCACAAAAAAAAACCCAAGTAATTTAATGAAAGAAAATTATTTAACAATGCAGAAGGAAATCCAGAAAAATCTGGAAGAATGGAGCAAGTTACAACTCTCTTTAATGGGAAGAATATCAACAATAAAAATGATGATTTTACCAAAACTATTATTTCTATTTCAAAACCTGCCAATAGTATTACATTTTAAGTATTTTAAGGACTTGGATAGCTTGACATCAAAATTTATTTGGAAGTCTAAGAAACTAAGAATAAAACTCAGACTATTACAAGATCTGAAAGAAAGGGGGGGGGGAACAGGAGTACCGAACTGGTTATTATATTATAAGGCTTGTGCCATGACCTGGGTACAAGAATGGATAACTCTTGAAAACCAAAGACTCTTGAAACTGGAGGGACATGATTTTAAAATGGGATGCCATGCATATGTGTGGTATGGGAAACACAAAGAACAATCACATTTTGGAGAACATATCTTTAGGAAGGCGTTAGGCTTAGTATGGCAAAAATTTCAAGCAAAAACCTATAAGAAAATTATAGGTAGCTCCTATAGAGGCGTTTACGTCGAAAGTGTTGAATCAGAAAGAAGCGATGACCACATATAAAGAACTGCTTACTAAAGAACAGAATATAAAGGATAAGCAAAAGCTATAAGACTTGGGTGTGGCCTCTAATTGGTGGTCAATGTTGAAACTAGAACCAAGATATAAAAAAGATAAAACCATGGGTTTCTTTGAGGGTGAAGTCCAGGTGGATAATAATAATAATAATAATAATAATAATAATAATAATAACAACAACAACAACAACAACAACAACAACAACAATAATAATAATAATAATAATAATAATAATAATAATAATAATAATAATAATAATAATAATAATAATAATAATAATAATAATAATAATAATAAAAACTTGTATACATATATATTAGAGTATGACTTGGAGGATGAGAGGGTGAAGGAGATGATGGTAAAATGGGCAAAAACTTTGGGATATAATATCGACATTGATGATTGGACTAAGATGTAGAAAGAATGTCATAAGATGATTAAGCCAGTAAACCTTAGGGAAAATTTCCTCAAAATGTTTTATAGATGACATTATACACCTGTAAGATTGGCAAAAATATCAGAGAGTAGCAGCAATATTTGTTGGAAGTGCAAAAAACAAAACAAAACCAGGGACTTATTACCATATGTGGTGGTCATGCAAAAAAGTAAAAAGACATTGGACACAGGTGTGGGAAATAGTAGAATAAATTATTTAACAAAAAATAGATATAAAACTGGAAATAGTAATATTGAATATTATACTGGAAATTACTGATAAGAGAATAAAATATTGTCTAATGTATATACTCACAGCACCCAGGCCACTGGGCCAAAAAATGGAAAAGTGAAGAAATACCAACAGAAGAGTTGCTAAAGAAGTTGTGGGACATAGCAGAACTTGATACACTTTCAGAAGCATTGCAGGAACAACCAAGAGATTATGTAAAACAAACCTGGAATTTAATATATATTTTGGGCCCAGGAAAAAAGAGGCGTTTAGGGCAAACTTGATCATTTATGTACTCAGTTCTCACTGGGAACCAAATGGAGAAATCCGAGAGCCAAATGATGTTGGAGTCTCTGACTCCAAAGGGGGGGAGGGTTTATCTTAGTTAGTAGTGGGGTATTTTTTTTCCTCTTTTGTTTGTTCTTTTTATTTGTGGTTGTTTTGTAGTGATTGGTGGGCTGCTGTCCCTTATTATGTCTGTTTGTAGTGTTTTACTTTAAATAAATTTTTACTCACAAAAAATTTCACTCTGAGACATTAGCAGTAGATCGACTAAAAAGTTTCACTACTTACAATAGAACAAATCAAACAGCAAACTGACAAACATGACTGACTGACTTTCAGTAATAGACATCAACAGCCTCCCTGCTTTCAACAGACTAAGAAGAATTAATGAGATCAGAGCAGAGAGATGGGACTTTCTTTGAACTTAGAGGCTAGAGACAACCAATGGCCTGCAGTACCCCATGCATGTCCCATACAATTCTTAACAGTCTAGTAGCAGGGCAGAGGGAAGAGAAGACTTCAGTTCTTGCTGTAATTAATAGGGAGCCAATAAATCCTTGCCAAACCACTGCAAATCATGCAGCATGCTTATATATTCAGATCTGCTTTCTCTCCACCCTAGCCTAATTAATCTTGGCAGCCAGCCTCTAATATTCTAATCTAGGTAATACCCTGTTCACTCACCCACAGAAGTGGTTTTCGATTAGTTATTTTGCCATTAAGGAAACAAACTCAGTGTTTTTCTGCTATAACAGGACATTGCCAGAGACAAACTGCAAAATTACCATATTAATTCTTGAAATTTATGTTCCTAAAATCTTTGATACCTTGCTTTTCTCTAACAAGCTCCACAGCATGGAACTACCCAATATCCCTGATACTGCCAAAGGTATCCATGATAATTAATGGATGCATAAAGCCTTAATAGGGTACTGGGGAAGGCAGACAATATGCTTACAGCATTTTTCTCTCAGGAGTTTCATCAGGGTCCCATGTTTACAGAATAAACCAAGGCAGAAGAAGCATGAATCCATCACAGGGAATCTCCAAATGAGACCAAATCATGTGCTACATAAGGGTTTTTGCTCTAGCCAGAGCAGCTATTTAAATCATGTTTAAAATTAATTTTTTAAATGATGTGTTATGATTTAAACCTCAAAAACCTTAATAGGATGGAAATTCTAAACAATGTATGAATATTAAAATAACATGCAGCGTATTGTCATACATAAATGAGGCAGGGCATTTATCAATGTGTTCCCATTTGTTAACAAGCTGGAGTAAATGCATTAATTAATTAATAAATACATTTTAAGAATGAATGCCATTTGTTTTCAGTAAGTGGTTAAGTAAACATTTAGAGCTGGCATCATGCCCATAACCTCTCACACCCCCAGATGGTATAAATGTAAATATTGTCAGTCCTCGTGGTCTCTGAATCACGAGAAAGTATGCCAGACCCAAGTTCCCATTGTTCACATTTCAAGAACCCTTTCTGATACAAAACAATAATTGCTGAACTAATGGGCTACCCTGCCAATCACTAGAATGGGATGCTGAATCCAACAAGAACTTACATGACAACTTAAGAGAATAGCTTTCAGTAGAGGTCCACTTACATATATGCAAGAGAATCAGATGTGTTACAAAATGTTCATGTTTCAGCACAAGCATTTCATCTGCCAGATTAATATAGTGGTCAAAATCCTACTGCTTAACATAGTGCATCACACTGAAGTAGGCCAATTGAATCAATGGGGATTTGGTGAACCAACTCCTCCATAAGTTCCATTGATTCTATGGGCCTGCTTTAGTGCAATTTACTATGCTAAGCAGTAGGATTTGGGCCAATGGATCATACTTGCACTAAACATTGTTTTATGCCATAGTAAGAAAGATCTCTGAAAAGGATCAAACACCTTAGAAATGTCTTCCTCCAACAATCTGCATTTCCTCCTATTTCTCTTCTCAGCTCATTCCACTTAGAACCAGAAACATATAGAGCGCATCCTCATTGTGTCCGATTTCAATGTAGACATATGGAGCACCAAATATCTATACTTCTATCAGTTCTTTCCTTTCACACATGCAAGCCAGTGGCTCCACTTTAACAAATCTGTTGTCAAGATTTTGAAACAGAAGACTGAGGGGAGTGAAAAAATCTGAAAAAATAGTAAGTTGACACTGTATCAAACATGCCAATGGGAAATGACTCACTTACCATGGCCTTCAGCCTACTATTGACAAAGTAATTTTATCGGTGAACTTGTAAAAAAAAAAACGTAGCCATGCTGGGGACATGCATACATGAAAATCCTGCCACAGTGCATCAACATATTTAAATAGTGCCTTAGAGAAAAGATTCAGGAACAAATATGTACCATAGTGCTGGGCTGCTGCACTTGTGGAGTTTAAGCTAAAGCAAACATCTGTTGCAAAGTCTCATAATGAGGTTGTTTTCTCTGATTATTTTCAAGGGGTCATGGACACAACCTTTGCAAACTGTGTTTTTGAAATTGCTTATCAGCATTATCACAAAATTATACAATAATGTCATAAACAGTGCCAGTGCTTTCTCAGATGGGAAAATGCATTTGCTGCTGAAAGGTCTTTGCCATCTGGCTGCAAGAAAATAAGTTTTTTTAAAATATATATATATAATTTTTACAAGGAATTATTCCCATAGTAAAATACAGCAGTGGCAGAGTGAATTTTCTTGCTGTTTGCTCCAAATATCCGCTACAGACGCTGAGGTGTGAATTCTGGGAAAATGCTGGGAAATTACCTTGTTAGGAAGGTAGGAAATATTATCCACCAACAGCAACCAACTACTTTGTGGATGCCCACAACAAATTAGTGATTAAGAAATACACCTTTGATTGTATAAAATGCAACACATTGAAAGCTATTACTGTATTCGTGGAAGTTAAAATTGTAGTTATAATACATCAATGAAAACATATTAGTCTAATAATATCCAGCAACTCCTCTACTAGTTTCTGATGTGTTTTGGGGGGGATCCAACTCCTTCCCAAAATACAGAGAGATTCCATGAACTTGTATTAAGTATTTCCACAGTTTGGAAATCATACGGGTTTTTTCTTTTTTTTAATTCCTATCTGATTGGGGAATTGTAGGATTTGTAGCCCAAAAGTAACTTTTCCCATCTCTGTGCATTCCTCAACAGGAAGTTCAAAAATTATGACAACCAGTCTCTGAAATAGAACTTGCCCATCATGTTAATGTTTATTTTGCAATGTGAAGCCTTAGTAATAGGTATATTTTTGGGAGGAAATACGAAAAGGAAGGTTGGAGCCTTGAGATTGGAGCTCAGAAAGGCACATTTATTATGTGACGCGGTAGTTCCAATATAGTGAGGAAATGTCCTCTCTGCGGGATAGGAGAATCTTGTTCTGCTTTAACTCTGAAAGCAAGAGCTATTAGAAACTGCATGGAGCATGTTCTATTTCAGCCTCTTCTGTCTTCAGGACTAATTTTGGAACATGTTGGTCATCTCAAATGTCATAATAAATTGGCATTTGTGAGTGCCAGTCTGAGGCTTCATTTCTTCTTTTGATTTTTCAGCTCCCTTTTTTCCTGTGTTTTGACATTCATTCTCAGCAACCATGAGCTTAATATGATTGGCTGATTCTTACTAAAAATGGGCTCGAGTTATAGGAAGCCAGATTTCAGTGGAGTATCAGGAAAAACTTCCTAACTGTTTAGAGCAGTGGGACGATAGAACAAGTTACCTTGAGAGGTGGCGAGTGCCCCAACCACCTGGCAGATATCCTTTAATTTGTATTCCTGCATTGAGCAGGGGTTTGGACTCGATGGCCCCTTCCAGCTTCATTACTCTATAATTCAATGCCCTTGGGAATTACCAGGATTACAGTACTTGGAGCAGAGAGCAGGAATACATAGCCTATCAAGATGCTGTTGGACTCTAGTTCCCATCAGCCTCAGCTAGCATGGCTAGGGAAATGTGGCCCTTTTTTAGTGATACACCACACATGCACAGAATAAATGAGACTAAATTCCTTGCCATTCCAGGTAGAGTACAAAAAAAAAAAAACAACAACAAATGTCTGAAATTCTGGAGAGACACTGCCCATTGGTGAATATTATTGTGTTTTCTCTGAATAAATCAACTTCCGCCTTGGGTCCTCTAAGAGAAAAAGCTGAGGAAATTAATTAATTAATGTAACTGGTGAAATTAATTATGGAAGTATTTGAGTACATTAATCATTAAATAAGTTTAATTGATTAATTCAAATGAAAATCTACAGTGTACCCTCGACTTACAGATGGCTCGACTTACAGACTTTTCAAGTTACAGACTTCACTAGCCACAAAATTTAGGTTCGACTTGCAGCCAGAGAATCGACCTACAGACTAGAAAAAAACAAAAATGGAACAAAAATGGAACAAAAATGGTCGGTTACAGGATTAATCGGTTTTCAATGCATTGTAGGTCAATGGAGACTCGATTTGCAGACTTTTCGACCTGCAGCCACCGTTCCAATACAGATTAATTCCGTAAATAGATGGTCCACTGTATTCCTATACATAGCTCTGCCTTTAAAGCACAACTTGGAAGAGTTGTTTGTGGACTACAAGATCCAGAATCACATCAGCTGAATAGGGAGCTGGGATCTGAAGCAAAAGCTCTTCCTAGCTCTGCTTGTTTTCACATTCTTAGGTTTCTATTTCTTTCCTTCCTCCTGAATTTACAATGAACAAGCTGCTATTATGCAACAGCACTTTCATCTACATCTGTTGCATTGAAAACAACCAAGTTGTGCATTTTGGCCCCCTGGTGCAACAACATGTGCGGTTTTTGACATTTCTGGGAAGCAGCTTTTTGATTAAACCCCCAAAGCAAGGGGGAATTCTGTTGGAAGTAGTCCAGAAAACATACGTCTGCACACCTTTGGTTTCAAAGATTTTGTTATTAGGCAGCAGTCCATAATTAAAGCTCCTGTCTAGAAAGAGCACCGCTTCAACCAGTGAGCTCCTCTCTTATCTGCAGCTGGTTGCATAATCAACATGTGGTGTTTTTTCACGGAGATTACATCAATTTTGAGCTGACCTCTGGGCTGTTCTCTTCCCAAGTAGTTGTCTGCAGACTTTGCCACTATAGATTTCTTCCTTCCGTTTATTGTGGCAAGGATGCTGTTTGCCTTCTGCCTACCAATGGAGGATTGAATGTGGTCAGGAGGAACACAGAATCCCTGCAGGTCAGCCTTGAACTTTAGGGATGGGCGAGTCACAGACATGTTATCAATGTGGTCTTTTGGCAGCATTTGAACCTGACTAGATATTTTTACTCCTGGGGCTACATTCTTCCACACATTAATTAAGCCATAACCTTTTCCCCCCATTTTTTCTTTTTTCCCATTGGATCAAAACGTCAGCTGAGGCTAAGGTATCTAGGAGCAACATTCTGCTTATGTATCTTCCAGTAATAGGGTTGACAGCGTACAGAGTCCTGGCTGTAGATTCTGCAGTTTACTATGTTCCTTTTGTTGTACAAAGAACAGAGGCAAATTTGAGAGTCAGTGGCATTGGAGGAGAAGAAAGATTAATGGTTGTCTGCAAGATGTTTTAGAAGCATAGATGCCCATCTCTATCCCTTCTCAGCAGGTTCCAGGGCTCCCTGGCTCAACGCTAGTAGGTTTATATGTGTCATACTTGTGCAGTGCTGGCACACTGAAAAGTGAGAGAAAGGAGACTGAAGTGAGAGCCAAGTGGGTGCATGTACTTGGGTCTCACATGCTGTTTGGAGCACAGCGAGGAGTGGATCACCAGCATCACAACTCCTGACAATTCTTGTTGCACAAGCTCTGTAATCAGTGGTGCAGGGTCTGGGAAAGAAAAATGTCCCCTGAACTGACAGCGAGTCTTCCATAATTCCCAGCAGTAGTGTCATACAACTCCAATATGTCAAGCATGATATACGTAAGGCTACACAGGATGCAAGCCGTAAGAAGAAATGACAGCAATTTTTTCAGCCACCAGGAACGTTTTATCATCTATGTCCCCTCCCAGTTCTGGGTTGCCATATTACCTGAGTAGTTGGGTTTATCTGGTGGCTTTGCCCATTCACTTAAATTTCCATTGTGACAGCTTCCAAGACCTCCCCCCTGAGGTTCTGAGACCACTCCCAACTCCTGTTTGCCAAACTCTATGACATCACACACCATGATAACATCTCAAATAGCCACCCTATCCAGTATCCATTTTGTATAAAATGGCAGTTGTTTTAAATGCTCCTCTGAGTCACTCTTCTACTCTGGAAGCAGTGTATTGATTTGTACTGTGAGTGTTGGCAGCTGACGACCAGGACATGGGGCACTCGCCATTCCAAAAAACAATGGCTTGAGGAGTTGTGGCTCTCCTCCCCACTTGGACTAGTATGTCTGATCTACTGTGCTTAACAGGTCACCTTGAGAGAGGCCTGCTTGTGAATTTCATAGTTCTGTGGGAACTTGAACCTGGGCCCAACAAGTCACCTTCCAATGCTACACTTCCAACTGCAGGACTGGTCTAAGGCATTATGTTGCCTGAGGCAGAGCACCAACTGTTGTCCCTCCCCACCCACAGAAAAGGAGGTCCACAGTGTCTTTACAGTCCCTGAGATGCCTTCCCAATGACCACTGGATATCATTTTGAGAGCATTGCTTCACTGAATTTATCTTTAATACATGTAATTTGATGTGTATTTTTGTGTGGTTTATTTTTCATTAAAGTAACAGGAGAAACTTGAGAGATGAGATGAGTTATGTTTAAATTTACTTTAGGCTTCTTGCTGTTTTGCTGCATTCCAGAGAAATGTGCTGTTGTTTTATTTGTCCAGGACAATGGGCAACTGACAAGTGTATCTTCCAGATTTGTCATTTATCAAGCTTCCCATGCTATCAGAGTTCTGCTTTCATCTCAGTATGTGGGGACCTGCATGGCTTTTGCCTAGTCCTTCAGTTTTTCTTTAGGCAAACATCTCTCCCCTTTTTTTTCTCCCTCACAGTTTGACAAATATTCTAAGTTTCTTAGCTCAGGACTAGCCCCACTATTAGGCAGAGCAAAAGAGTTGCCCCAAAGAGCAGATCTGGCGTTGTTGTAAAGGGCCGGCAAGTGGTTATTTTGTCATTGTTGCTGGTGGTACTTTGTTGTACCAGAGTTAGGGGTGGGGAGAGGTGTTTGTGGGATTTCTTTCTTCATGAGCTAAATAACTTAGAGCATTATTGACTGGAATGCAGGATGGGTGCCTCAAGCAGCAAAAGATATTGGGTGAACCTTACTGCTCATACATAGAGGGTGTTGTCTGAAAGATATACAGATTCTTTAGAAATTGATTCTCTCAAGAATGGTGAAACATATGTGACCACCTGTAAGGGGAGGCCATTAATTCATCGCTTACTTTTACAGTATTTGGATCAAATGTATGTTCAAGGGGAAAAAACATGTCTAAGGTGTTTAGTTGCATTCCTTCATGAGCAATTCAGAAATGGCTATATTACCTGAGTTTTCTGAAGGTGTGGATTGACCCCAAATCATCAGTGACCATCAGTGACAATCACAGTTAAACTGAGATGGCAGTCACTGCATTAAAGACACTGGGAGGAAAGCTTATATATTTGGATTTGCTGATCCATATCATTGCCATCGCTCTTGATCTGCCATCACTCTTGTCTTGGCTACAGATATATCCCCCAGAGACACTGGGTCGGATCCAACGTTGACTTGCATTTCCCACTCCACAGTTTGCTCCTCCCTAGCAGCCCTCTTACGAGTGAGAAATCGCAGGTGTAAATGTTTCAACTGAAATCCATTCTTGCAGTTTTTGAAAAACTGCAAGTGTGATTGTCAATTAAAATGCTTTCATCCTAGAAGGTCTGCTGACTATTCAGGGGGACCAATGAGATGTAACGAGGAACTGTATGAAAATTCCATTGTGCAAATAAGACATTGCTCACGCTTATCTGGATCTGACCCATTAGACTGCAAGGTTTTGACTATAGCAGATGGTAGATCACAGAGCTTTTGTCTTTAATTTAAATGAAACTCAAGCAATCACTTCTCTTGTGGATTTTGAAACTGGAAACTATTCTAAATTGATAAAAGATGCATTTAATTTGCCATTTTCCCTTCCAAATCGTAGCAGCCAAGTATCACAGGAAGATTTACAGGTGCAGCAGAAGAATACCATCAATTTTATCTTGGTAATGTCCAAAACCTAGGATTGGCAGGTACAATGTCTTCAAATGTAGAAGCTCACTCCAATTATTTTCTTATGGTAGCCTTTGTATTAGTGGCTTTCTGTGACAAGGTATTTCATAATCAATTCTGCATCGTATGAAGAAGTCCATCCTATTTGCTTGACTTACCCTCTCTTTGAAAATGCAAATACTTAGGAAATCTCCGTAGCGTATCAGGATGTATCTTTCCGATCAAGATTGTAGCTGGAGAGAGGACTTTTAAAAAAAAGTTGCTGGCTCTAAGCCCATCTACTTCTTGCCTGGTACAGCTGATTTTTTTTAAAAAAATCACCATGTCACGAAGTATTATGCCTCTTCTGTGAAGGTATTGTTTAGCAAAAGAGGCGATCTGCAGGATCCTGACAGCATGACAGAAGTCTATGGCAGACTTTCCACAGATGTGCATTTTGTGAGATTGCCAAGTTCAAAAAGCAAATAACTTCGGTGACAGTGATGTTTGCCCTCTAAGTACAACAGATTTTTTTTTTTAAAAAAAATTTTCTTCTCCCTTTTTTTGTGGGGGTAGGAGAAGAGCTGACGCAAGTCTGACAAAGGGAGGTGTTGAGCTATCTTCCTTGTTGATTGGTTCATCTGATACACTCCCTTTTGCTTTTAAATCATTGTCTAGATGTATAAGGTCTTAGTTGAGGCAACTCTGAAAGACAGATGCCCTTTTAAATTAATACTGTAACTTATTGTGGGGGAAAGAAAAGAAAAGAAAAGAAAAGAAAAGAAAAGAAAAGAAAGGTAATTTTGCCAATATTTATTATTCTGTTACATAATAGATGTAATCAGTGTACATTATAATTCGTATTTAAATGTAAAAAGTAAGAAAAAAACAGTAGGCGTTAAAATTTTGCTTGGTGATTTTGATTGCCAGATTTTCTTCAGTAGCTGGGTTTGATTCTTTTTGTGGGTATTCAATAATACTGAATACTCTTTTGGATTTTAATGTTGAAGACATCCTTATCTGTCTTCACCTAAAACAGATTTATACAGTGAATTACTACTTTAATAACTGGTAGATGGAAGCTATACGCTTCATGTTGTTCATGTTATCCTAAATGAGTTTTTCATCTTCAGAAACTGTAACATGTTAATCCTGCAGATTTATTCATTTGTGGTTCTTTTTTAAAATTTGCCCTGCAATATGATTGGCAAGTATGTGCAATTAATGTCCCATGCCATTCCCATAGATCTAGAATTGAAGGACATTTTGTCCAGTCCATTAACTGACTCCTTTCATTAGTATTGTGTGTTTTCTTCATGGAACCCAAAATAGTATGTACATTGGCTACTTATATCATCTTGCTTTAGATATAGATCTGCCCAGGATATACTGAGTTTCAGCCACGTTGCTATGTATGCACCTTCTGTCTCTGCCCTTAGAGCATGGAATGTAGTGCAAACATGGAAGATCACACTTACAAGATTGTGCAAAATCTGCAGTCAGAATCACCAATGTGATTATATTTATGATGAAGAAGATAATGTATATGCTGTGGAGCCCAAGTACCCAACAGGTTGGCTTTTTCTAAGGAATGTAATGTAACCATGGATGCAGAGCCTCCTGACATGCAGCAGCCATGATTCTAGAAAGTTTCTAGAGCACCTACCTGGCATGCTCCAAAGATGTGCTGGACTCATCTTTGACCATCCCAACAGTTAGGTTTGCTGAGTTGCACATCTCCAGTACATCTGGAAGTGGAGGACACTCCTCTAAATCCTGCAGGTACAAGATAAACTTGTACAAATCTTTTGTCTTTTTTTTTCCAAAGGAGATTATCCATGCCTGAATTCACTAGCTTTTACCCTATAAGTGAAGCCAATATCATTGCTCAGAAGTGATATCTTTCTGCCATTGGCAAATAGCAAGTAATATATCTCTGTGTCATTGACAAACAAGCCTGTCATATAAATCTACAGGAGTATCTATGCCTTATTGTGGTAACAGTGCAGATGGAACAGCACTATGCAAAAAGAGCTCTAACTAGTAATGACAATATAACACCCCATTTGGAGAGTTCAGAATTTGTATGCAGCATCATTGTTGAGATATTATTTAATGGTGTTAGCTCTGGCTTGCTTAAACTGGGGCTGTATATGCAACTAGAAAATCCCAGGACATCCTAGTAATGCTTACATCCGTCCCTATTTATTTTAATAAGATTCATGTCTCATGAAATGTCTTCAGGACTGTAGGCTTACAGCACTGACTTGTTAAGTGTCTACCCAGAAAGAAGTCACATTAATTTTATTCATTTACTTCAAGATAAATGAATATTCACTTCCAGCCTTAGTCATAATGATTGGTCATCATCTTGGTTCAACCTCAGGTCACCAGGTCTGCCTCCTGTGAAAGATGACCTCTGCCTGATTCCTTACAACCAGCCAAACCAGTGGCCTTGGCTGCCTAATAGCTTCAGCTGCCAAGGTGCTGCCCTTGGTTACATTGTCAGGGCCACCTATGCTGCGATTGAACCCTGTTCAAAAGAGATAGGGATGTCTCTGAACTCACATTATCACATTCAACCTTTGATTTTGTAAACCTATCCATGGTTTTGTCAAGTTAAGGGTCCCTCATGCCAGGGTAGCTCTTCATGTGAAACAGAGGTGGGCAACATCAGGGCGTATGAAAACCCAGGAGCCCAGTGGGGTCCAAACCGTTCCTGACAATGAGCAAGAGCAATGAATTTTGCCACCAACACCCCTGCTGTCAATTAAATTTGGAAGTAAGAGTTTTGGCTGTCTATGGTGCACCAGGGCACCAGAGTATCAAAACACACCACAGAGCCTTGCTGGTGTGTATAGTTGAGCATATCCTTCCATGCCAGAAGAAATAGGAAGAGAAAGGGAAAAGAAGGCCTTTTTAAAAAGTGTATTGTAGCAGTAGCAACACTAATTTTTGGTGGCATGGTTTGTCAGTGGCAACAATGGCAAGTGTGGACAGGGAAGGTGCAGAATCCACTGGAGGGGCACATTGTGTTTTCATGCCACATGTGTAGAAGCTCAGATTAAAAACGAATCTTCCAATACATTGGTTAATTCTCTTCAGAAGTACAGTGGTGCCTCGCAAGACAAATTTAATTCGTTCCACGGTTAATGTTGTCTTGTGAAAAAATTTTCTTGTGAAACGTGTTTTCCCATAGGAATGCATTGAAATCTAATTAATGCGTTCCTATGGGCAATAAAAGTCAGAACAAAGTCAGATTTCGTTTTCAAAGGGTTTATTAAGTGTTCTTTAAAGCCATACATATTGTGCAGATGATTTAAAAAATTTCAGTCAAAAAACTTTAACTTTTTAAACATCATAGAAAAATATTTAAAAATCAGCAAACATAAGGCAGGAAGAAAAAACTGAAAACATTCGTCTTGCGAAGCATGGCCATAGGAACATTTGTCTTGCGAGTCATCAACCCCATTGCCAAAACCATTTGTCTTGAGAGTTTTTTGTCCTGCGAGGCATTTGTCTTGCGAGGCACCACTGTATCTCTCTCCCAGGTTTATTTTTAGTCATCTACCAGTAGTCATCCAGATAGTTTACACAAATGCATTCACAAGGGGAAAGTGAAGCCCAGGTGAACATTGGGATATGGACACACACCAGGATGCTTAGGAGCCTTGTAGCACAGTACTACAGTCAAGACTGTTTGTGGCCTGAGTTCAGTCCTGGGCTAAGGTAGTGAGCTCAGGGTTTACTCAGACTTCTACTGCAGGCCAGTAAATTGAGTACACAACTTGCTGGGTGAGTGTGGAGCAATGTGGAGCTTGTATAATTAAACTATAAATCACCCAGAGAGTGCTAGAATATAAGACCCTGTCTTCTTTTCGGGGAAACACGGTATGCATTTAAATATAGTCTGTGTCATCACTTTAATGAATATATAAAATGTAAAGTATCATGATGTGCAATTTTGCTTTTAGTTTGGGCCTGGGTAGCAAGAAGTGGATGTAGTCTTTTCAGTTTTTATGTTTAATGTAGTACCTTGGAATGTTAAGGGTTTGCAACCCCACAAAAAGTTTTATATGTGTTGGAGGAACTTACTGATACTAGGTTTTCTGCAAGAAATGGTGCCTCTTGGCGCAGTGGTTAAACCGCTGTACTGCAGCCAAAACTGTGCTCACGACCTGGGGTTCAATCCCAGGTAGCCGGCTCAAGGTTGACTCAGCCTTCTGTCCTTCCGAGGACGGCAAAATGAGTACCCAGCTTGCTGGGGGGGGGGGCAATGTGTAGCCTGCATAACTAACTTGCAAACCACCCAGAGAGTGCTTGAAGCGCTATGGGGCGGTATATAAGTAGCATGCTTTGCTTTTGCTTTGCTTTTATAGGGTGGCACATAAGCAGCACTCTTTGCTTTTTAGTAGTCACTATGCAAGAATTTCATGCAACAATTCCCCTTACTTAATCAGGGAAATTCTCTTTATCCTAATGTGTTTGGTACTTTTTTTAAAAAGTCAAAGTCATAATGAAAAAAGAAAATAAACTTTGCTAAAGCACCTAAACCTGAGTAATAAAAGTTAATTTAAACCATTCTTCTAACACTGAGTAAGACTGATGTAACGTTTGAACAGTCTTTGTTGCTCACCGGTGGGCCTCTTTCATTTCTTTTTGTTTCTGTAGTATTTTAAACATTATTGCAGAAAACCTTTAATTTTCAGTTCCACTTCTTGCCATTCACCTACATCTAGACTGCAAATACAGAGTCAGGCACAATGCCATGTCGTTCTGCTTGTTGGTAGGTAAAATAACCCTTATTATGTCTACAAGAGCAATGAAAAGGATATGGTTTTGTGTTGCTTTAAAGAGAACCCCTTGTATCTCCCAATACAAGGTCTCTGCTGTGTAAGCCTGAATAACTTTCTCTGACCTAATGACAAATTAGGAGATCACTCACAGTTACAAGACCAGAGTGATCACAGAGAGGAATATGCAGAGCAGCGATATCTGGTAGGAAACCCTGTCAAACAACTTGCTGTTCTTTTGACCTTTTTGAGAGTTTAGATTACAGATTTTAAACAACTGCTTTTGCTATTTACTTTTCTACCCCCCCCCAAAAAAATCTATCTTAAATGTAACTTTTAAACTGCTGTGTTTTGTTCTGACGTCCACTTTAATGTTTTATGTACTTCCGTTTCTGTGCTCTTGGGCTATATATAAATAGATGACTGAATGTTTATTGGGAACGGCAGGCTTGCACCCAACAAAATGGTGACAGTTTTGCAGTCATTTGGTAGCTGGCTATTCTTCCCTATGCAGAAAAATTAGGAAGCAATTATTAAATAAATAAAATGTGAGACTAAAGAATGAGGGGGAAATTGCAACTGTGATGATGAAGTTCTTCATATTAGCTTTAACGCTGCAATATCTGAGCCATCGTTTCAAATTACAAACAGTACAATCCTTTGTATTTTTACTCTGAACAAATTTCCATTGGCTCAGTAGGACACCTCCTTTATAAGCATGCGTAGGATTGCAATCTCAATGTATATGCACTTTTTTCAGGTTTATTGTGCTTGATTTTCTGGTATGCTGTATCCAATTAATATGTTACACTGGCAGATACTTAATTCAGTGCCATGTCTTGGTAGTTTTTGGCTGACAAATATGTGAGTCAGCTTCCTCTCCTGTGAAAATTGGGTTATTCTTAGGAACTGTCTTGACTGCAATTTACGGAGTTATTCCTGACCCACTAAAAATATGCTATTCAGCCTATAGTATTTGATATTTGATATTTAAAAATGAATTTTATATGCATCTGTGCATTTAGATCACAGATAAAAACTGTGAATAATTACAGTGCATTAAAATGTTAATTGAAGCAGTTGTGCGGGTTCATATAATTTTATTTACCAAACAATAAATGAAGGGTTTGTTCAGGCACCTTTAGTTTGTAGTAATTCTATGTAGCAATTCTATGTGAGAATTACCAATATTCATGTAGAATTATTCATGATTGTAATTGCAAGTTCATACTTTATCATTCATCTGTGGAGCAGTAAACTGGCTGGATAGCTCAGTGGTGCAGTATAATGGACTCTAGATTCATAATAAGAGTCTATACTATTACAGATATGGACTTCTAGCAGGGTCACCCAACGCACAATGCTCACAGGTGAGGCATCCATCCTCTAGACCAGTGGTTCTCAATCCTGGGCCCTCAGATGTTCTTGGATTACAACTCCCATAAATCCTGAACAGTACAGCTAGTGGTGAAGGCTTCTGGGAATGTTAGTTCAAGAATATATAGGGACCCAAGGTTGGGAATCATTGGTGTACATATTCTGAGTTCTGTTCCTATACTGAATTAAACAGTGTAATATTATATAGAGATGTGTTCCAGGTTTTGAAACTATTTGCAATGCAAAGTAAGGGTATTTCCAAACTGATCCAAAGTAAAGCAATGAAGTACCAATCAATCAATCTTTATTGCACAGTCACAGCCCCAACAAAAATTTGGTAAAAGTGAATTTCACAAATGGAAGCAATTTTTAGGTATTAAGTTATACTTTACAGAACCAGGAAGCCCAAATTAAAAGGAGAACCATAACTCAAACACCAGTGAAAAGCCCAAACTTTCCTGGAAACCATGAATATGCCATGGATGTCTTGAGTCTCTTATGTAGCATGAGAGTGGGGGATAATACTTCATCTTTTTTTAAATGTCTCTGGCTGTTTTTTTATTTTTGAAGCATTTTGGCTTTTTTATATTTCGCTGTGTCTGCCAGTGTTCAGACAGGGTGGGTGGCAAATCTGACCCATGAGGCAGCAAACAGGTATGCTACCCATGGTTGCAACAGAGCAACTAACCCAGGGGTATCCCTCCCCTATTCAACAAAATCCCTTTGCTGAGTAAATTTGAGTTAATTGTATAGTTCCTTGTAGGGGGTAGAGACAGGAACCAATCCAGTGAGAGCCTTGTCTGCATGCTGGAGGTCAAGCTGTAGTTGATGGCACTTAATTTCATTCCCCCACCAAATAAAGGGTCAGAGCCCTTTATTTCCCCTGTGTTCATGGTTTTTCACTATTCGGACACATAGAAATATGCAAAAAATACTTTCAAATATTTGAATACAAATCAAACTCCCTTGAAATGAATTGGTTGCTATTTGTAGGACAAATAATTTAAACCAAATTGAAGCAGATGATATTCTCACTTCCCATGTAGTATCCATTCGTCATGGTATCTGTGAACATGCAACTGATTGTGATTAATCAAGGTAGGTAACTTGTAACCCTCCAGACGGTCATGCTGGCTGGTGGTATTGGAATCCAACAACTTTTGGATAGCCTTAAGTTTCCTAACTTTATTCTCTAGACTTAACATTGAATAAAGTGTGCTGCTTATATACCGCCCCATAGCACTCAAGCACTCTCTGGGCAGTTTACAAGTTAATTATGCAGGCTACACATTGCGCCCCCCCAAGCGAGCTGAATACTCATTTTACCAACCTCGGAAGGATAGAAGGCTGAGTCAACCTTGAGCCGGCTACCTGGGATTGAACCCCGGGTCGTGAGCACAGTTTTAGCTGTAATGCAGCAGTTTAACCACTGCGCCACGAGTGCTCACTTAGAAAGAAATAGCAAAGCATGGCAGGAAGACTGAGAAGGTGTGAAGCAATGAGTAATTAAAAGAGCTGCCCAGACTGAAAGCATACCCTGGGAGGTTCCTACACCTACCTCATACGCATGCAGGCACAGTGAATGTCTGACAGACAGATGTAAAGACACAGCTGGGTGTACAACCCCAAAATTGACTACAAGGTCCACCTTGGTACGGATCAAGGTCAGGCTGGAGTGCCATTCTCTATACATTATATGATCACCAGGAAAGAGCTCTCACTGGACCACACCATAAGCATTCCAAAAACAGGGCTATAAGCCTGTGTTATCACACCCTTACTAGACAACCCAAGAGTTGGTGGTGTGATCAGGAGGAAAAACAGCTCAATTTTGCCTCAAGGAAAGGATAGTTTAATTGGTTACAAAACTGAAAAAAGCTACTGTGGGTAGCTATTATCATCTATTATGACAATAAGAAAAATACTGAGATGCAGGGATATGTCCAGAAGAGAGTAGAATGATATAAGTTCTAAAAACCAAGCCTGGAAAGAACAGATTAAAAATCTGGGCATGTTTAACCTAGAGAAGAGAATACTGAGAAGGGACCTTGTAGCTATCTTCAAAGTATTTGAATATTTGTCAGATGGGAGATGGAGTAAGCTTGTTTCCTACAGCGCAAGAGGGTAGGACTTAAAGTAATGAATCCAAATTACCAAAAAAATATGATTTGGACTAAACCTTAGGCAGAATTTCCTACCAGTAGGAGATGTTTCAACGTGAAACTGAGTGCTTCAGGAGGTAGTCGGTTCTCCTTCACTGGTTTATAAGTGAAGATTTGGTGGCTGTGGATTTCTTGCTTCTGAAGGGAGCTGGCCTCAATGATCTTTGCAGACTCTTCCAAGCCTACCATTCTATGATTCTACAACCTAAAAGATTAAGGCTTTCGAGACACAATGTGCATATGAGGGTATAGAGAAGGGGCTGAATATCTGAAAGGCCTTCTCCTTAAAGTTTAACTGGAACTGAGGCACAAGTAATTGTGAGAAAGGAAGAAATAAGTGTACAAAAGCAAAGCTTGTACCTGTTTATCTACAGGTCCCAAAATTCCCCAGCCACCATAGGCAGTGGCTACACTGGCTTGCAGACGGAGTCCAAAAACATAACTTTTCCAATCTCCAACCAAAAGTGTGTGAATTAATTAATTACTTAATCTTTTGGGGCCTTGGTATATGTCACTCGTTGCCTTTGTCTTTATACTTTATCTTAATGGATTTCACCTTAATGTGCTTGTCAGGAATTACACTTTTTGTCACTGACTATTCCCTATCCTGAGGAGGAGAGCAGAGTATCCAGCTGATCAAACAATGGAAGACCAGCATCATCTCCAATACAGTGTGTTGTGTACCAGAACTGTGGTGTGTAGTTAAACACACACCATTTCCACATATTTTAATAATACTTCTTGCAGTATAGAAGATTCCACCCTTTTAAAGTATATTCTCACCAGTTACTAAGAATACCTTTCCATGTAAGGTGCCTTGCTTGCAACCAGGGTTAATCTGACACAGAAAACAAAATGACCCATCTTTAAGTAAGATAGATACATTAAAACAAATTTCGAGGGAAGAGACTTTTCTGCAGAATAATAATTTCATTAAAATTCTGATTCAAATATATGTCTTTTGATCATTCAACTCTGATTCTATGGAACTGTCTTTTAAGTGAGCTTAAAAGTATCATTACTACAACTTTTAGTCTCTAAATCTAGTTTATCAGTCTGTCTCTTAAATTTGAATACTTTTGTAACTGTATTATATTATATTTTGAATATGAACACTGTTACCTAATCGTCTGAACACTTTGATGTAATGTAATGTCCTTTTTTCTTTCCAGTAGGTGTTTCAGATAGTTTTTTCTTAACCATTTAAGGAATGTTTTCAATGATGTATTTAAAAGCTGATGTTTTCTCAGCGTCAATTTTATTCTGTCCTTTTGTTTTTCACTTTCATCTCTTGGTAATTCTGTAAGCTTTATCTTGCTTCAGAATCAAGATATGGGCTTGAATAAACAAATAAACATGACAAATGAAGAATATTGAGGAAGGCATCTTGCTGTTTGTACACATGAAATAGTTTGCTATGTCTGTTTGAGAATATTCTTAAAACTGCTTTTTAATTTATACAGAATTTTCCCAGAAAAAAAAAGGACACACAGTTACGATAAAATAAATTTGAGGAAATTTTTAATGAGCTTTTTTCTGTCCTGTTTATAGAACAGCTTGTTCCGAGAGTCAACATATTGTGAAGGCAGACCCTTTAAAGCAGAAGGTACAGTTTTGTTGACACTGAAGACGCCTCGGAGTGTGTGCGTGTGTGTACTGGAAATCGCTGACATTTCAAATGGATCGCATGGAACTGAAAAAAGTCAACATAGAACTTGATGAGGAGAGCAACAGTGGCGAAAGCACTGAAGATACTTACACCGACATGGGAGATCCAGAGAAGGCCACTATTAGCAGGTACAAAAAGAAGTGGACCACAGAAAACAAGGCAAAAAGGGGGGAAATGGTAGTGGTGGGGAGAATTGCAGGGTATATGAAGAGAACAGCATGTCAGGCTTGTTCAAATTTTTCTGTTTCTCTTCCCTTCAGGGTGGAGAATAGTGGGGTGTTTCCCAAATGGTGTGGAATAAACTCCTGCTGTTATCTCCAATCTCTGAGCAGAGATAACAGAGGATTCCACCCTCTCTGCTCTGTTCCTGTTGGAGAGTGAGTGAGATCGACCAATCCATAGGGCAGGGCAGGACAAAATCAGAAGAGTTGGGAGCCATTATTAAAGCTCTCTTCTTTTGTGATCTGTACCATATCTGGAAATGGGCAAACACTGTGATTCTTTTTTTAAATCAAACAGGAAGTGCTAGATCCTGCCCTCACTCCAGGTCCAGAGATTTATTGCTCTTAGTGGCCTTTTTGTCCAGAATAGATGGGGGGGATGCCCCTGGCTGCACTTTGTCTCTACCTTACAGATAAGGCTTCAGGGAAGGAAAACTGAAATTACTTACTAGATTAAATCCATGAAGTAGAGGTTCCTCTCCCTCTCTCTTCACAAACCAAGAACATGATAAATTCATTAGACCGTACTCAAATTCCTGAGAAATATAATCATTTTAAAAAATCGAGGTAAAAATATTTTATCGAGACTTTGTTTAGATTTCACAACATGTGGCATCTTTTTCGCTGAAGTTTTTGCATTATTTGCATAGCACTGTAGTGTTTCAAAGTGTATAGCCTGATCAGAAATATATTGGAGTGCAGTGATGTTTATCTCTTTGCTTGCTTTTATGTCTATCTCCTCCTCCTCAGTCAGTTTGTAGGTGATGATGCGGAAAGTCAGAAGTTCCTCACCAATGGCTTTCTGGGTAAAAAGAAGCTGGAAAATTATGCAGATGAATACGTAAGTTTATTCCTCACAGTTGAATTGTGGGACTGTCATTGCAGACCCGCTGCATCACTAATGGAATCCTTTCACTGTTGTCTTTCAACAGAATCCAGGAAATATTTCATTTGGGATATCGGCATTTAACTTGAGCAACGCCATCATGGGCAGTGGCATCTTGGGGTTGTCCTATGCCATGGCCAACACTGGAATTGTACTTTTCATGTAGGTATCCAGAATGTGATGTAGGGGGAAAATGCAGAAAGCCAGACCTAATACTAAGCTATCCTAAAAGAAGAACTTCTCTGTGCTCATTCTCTGTGTGCTATTTGCGTGGTCCATTCCCAATGCAAGATTTTGGCCAATGAGTCAATAGTTTCTCAAAGTAGGCTGTTATCTGTGCAGGAGGGCTTGACAGAAGTCACTCTGTTGGCTCCCACTGACAGATTTGAGCATTAAAGTATAATGGCTGTGTCTCTGCTACAGCCTGGAAAAGCTAACTCTTAACTCTCAACATTCCATGCTATTTAGGAAATTGTGGGAACTGCAGTCGACAACAGTAGCTTTTTCAGGCTCTAATCTCTTCTACTAACTGCTCCAAATGCCTTAAGCAGTCCCACATCTCTATGAAGAAAGGAGATGCCTTAAATATTTAAAGATAGTTCTATCCAATGCATTCATTATTGACCAACAACTTTGTCTGTGTCTCAGCTATAAGTTCATATTATTTATTTTTTCAGTAGGCAAAAAAATTAAAATGACAGATCTCGCTTTCTCTGGTTACATAACATCAACACCTGGCACTCCTTATTCTGGCCGGAAGAAATTTGCCAAAGGAATAAATTACCCACTGAATTAAGTATCTCTGTAATGAGAGTGATACCACTCCTACCTTAGAGGAGAATGCCCTCCGTCCGTATGGCCCTAAATCTGAAACTGCGTGACTAGAAATATAGCTATAGACTTGCTGTCCCTCTGACATCTGACCGGGCCAAATGTTCTAGCATTGCTGAGAGTTATGACATGTAGCTGACATACACTATCCATACAGCCTACAATTTGACAGGCAATAGCAGATGCTTCCGAGCAATTTTTACACTATAGCTGGTTCCATCCATTCTGAAGACAACCTAAAAAAACACAAACAAACAAAATAAGCTGCTCAGGCTCAGCTACCGATTTTCATTCCCTGGACCTGGAGTAATGCTTTCTAATTTGGGGGGAGGGGAGAGGCTAAAAATGAAGTTTGGATTGTGGCTTTGCTTTATTAGAATGAAACCTTCAGTATTCTCAAAACTGCGTAACTTAAAAGCAATTAACTTAATATTGTTGATTTTTTTAAAAGACACACAAAAGGTATGAGCCGGTAAAGAGTGGCCCAAACCACAAAAATGGTGGTTTGCGGTGGTTCATGACTATTCACAAACCACGAACCTTCTGAACTTAACAACAACAAACCATGAACTAGTAAATTTTTAAAAAAGTTCATTCCATGGAGGGAGGGGAAACTAGACACCCCCCCACCCCCACAGCCTGCTCCCTTCCCACTGCACCCATCACCTCCCTACCTGGTCCTTCCTCCTCCTCCCCCTCAATTGCTGCAAACGGGTGATACAGCACCATGCAGTTCTGGATTGCCCATTTGCAGCCCCACAGCCTGCCTGTTGCCCCCACAGCCTCCCTACCTGGTCCCGTTGCCTCCTCTTCCTCCTCCTCCACTGCTGCCATATGGAGATCCAGCAGCTGAGCTTCCCTCCCAGACGCCAGGCCTGCTGTCTCTGGGCATGCACCCACCTATCAGCTGGGGTATGCACAGAGGCAGCAGGCCCAGGCCCCAGAAGGGAAGCGCCAGGCCTGCTGTCTCTCAAAATGTAGGTGGAGAACGAAGAGGAGTAGGGCAACAGGACCAAGTAGGGAGGCGGGGGGGGGGGGGACAGTGAGAAGGGGGTGGGGGCAAACCAGAAAGGTTGTTACATTGTTGATAAAGTTGATGACCCAGAACCAATGAACAGTGATTTTTAACGAACTTCCTCATTTTTTTAGTTCGTTCTCATCTCTATTGGCCAGCATCTAAAAGGATCCTTTCCTATATGCATCCAAAATTTATTTTGGAGGGCTGAGACCCTCCTGAGCACATTTTGACATCACAGAGGTCTTAAGGAAAGAAAGAAAGAAGCAGTTGCTTACCATTTCATGCAAATATGTGTACCAGAGTGAAAATGGGTTTGGCCAGAAAAATTAGTCTTAGATGTAAAGTTCAAAAGTTCTTGGCAAGATGGCATTCGCCAGCCACATCTCTCTTAGATGTAAGTCAGGAAAGGATATGGTTTCTGTTTAATGGTTACAGCTGAGGCAGCTGTGGATTGAGTGTAACCCCCAGTTCTTTATACTATTTTCTAGACTTCAAAAAAAGTAAATTTTCTCAGCTCTATTTTCTGAAAACTGTTTGCTCCATTTAAGAATAATACATGCATGATTATTTTAGTCAAAGTATGTGCCCTATTGCTGTGTTTCGAATGTAGCTTGACACATGAACACTATTTAAAGTTATACTCCTTAGAGAACTTGGGAATGCATTGTGTATATTTTTATTATCATTAATTCATGTAATACTGTAGCTGCTTGCATAACAAAGCATATATGAATGAAAATAATTTCATATTTGAACATTAGTTAAGAGGTTGGACTTCTCCGGAAATGCATTTCCTTTGGTTTCAGGGCATACATATTTGTATCATGGTTTGTTTCCTCTTCATTTCTATAAAAGTAACCCTAAGATACAGAGGGCAAGTGGGCGGCAGGCCTTTGAACTTTACATTCTTTCATCCATCCTCCCTACAGAAGGTTATTGACCTTACCACTGAAAATTAAAATGTGTACTAAAGTCTGGATAACACAAATGTGTAGAGGTCATTTTTAAAGACAGAGATAATCTAATAAAGATTCCCAATGTCTTTTATTCTTTACAGAATCTTACTGTTCAGTGTAGCCATCATGTCTCTCTATTCAGTTCATCTACTTCTGAAGACATCCAAAGAAGGAGGTATGATATAGATAGATGGATATATATAGACAGACAGTAACTTGTACAAGGTTCATTTTGGGTGGGCACATCCCAACCGGGCAAGCAAAAAAGGCAGGGCTTGTTTGCACACCATCTATAAAGGCAGAATAGAAAGTAGAGACAGAAACGGCAGAAAACTATTAGAATGACTGTAGTGCTGGAAGAGTGCAAGTGTCACCTAGCCAACCACTGGCCAGTCCTTAGACACTGTTGTCATGGCTGCCCAATCTCTGTTTAAGAATCTCCAATGAAGGAGAGTGCACCACCTTTTGGAGTAGTCAGTTGCACTGCTCAACAGTTCTTGCCATCAGGACTCATGTTCACTCAGAATCCACTTTCTTATACTTTAGACTCAGGTCCTAGCCTCAGGAGTAGAGATGGGCATGAACCACCAATTTGGTGGTTTGTGCCAGTTCATTTATCAGCTGACCCTCCCAACCCTGCCTCTTCTGGCAGGTGATGACTCAGAGGCAGTGCCTGGAGGAGGCGGGGCAGGGAAGCCAGGGCTCTGTCTCTGAGTGGTCACCTGCTGGGAGGAAGCAGGGCTAGGAAGTGCCAAACACTTGTTTGACTGCTAAACAAACCAGCGCAAACTGCAGAACTGACAGTTCATGCCCATCTCTACTCTGGACCATGGAACACAACCTAGCTCTATTTTCCATGAGCCAGTTTTTTAGATACAATAGTGCCTCACTTGACGATGTTAATTCGTTTCAGCGAAATCGCTGTAGAGCGAAAACAACATCAAACAAAATAAAAAACCCATTGAAATGCATTAAAAACCGGTTAATGCATTCCAATGGGTGAAATACCTGATCGTCCAGCGAAGATGCTCCATACGGCGGCCATTTTTGAGTGCCTGTCTTGTGGAAAATGCCTCCTAAAAACAGCGGGGAGCCATTTTTGAGCAGCAGGCAGCCGTTTTGAAAACCCGGCGAGCAGCTGTTTTGATCGTTGTAATGCGAAGAATCGGTTCCCGAAGCAGGGAACCAATAGTCACAAAGCGAAAAAACCCATTCAAACATCATTTTGCAATTGCAATTGTGATCGCAAAAACATTGCAGATTCATCGTTATATGGGGTAATCGTTAAGCGGGGCTCGGCTGTACCTGAAGACAGCTAGCATATCTCATAACAATCTTAGGGGCTTTTCTCCAAGCTAAACATCCCTAACATCCTCAAGCACTCCTCATAATGCCTGGTTTTATGCTATCTAGTCGTTCTGCTCAGAATACTGCCAAAATCAGAGCCTGGGAAAGTATATTTTTGAACTATAATCCCCCAGCTATCACATTCAGTGGCCACACTGATGGGAGATTCTGGGGAGTGTAGTCCTAAAAAGTAACTTCTGTATGTCATGTTCCCTTCAACAGCATTGTCCTCGGTCCTGTACAATTGACACAATCGAGCTAAAATCTGTGTTCCATTTTCTTCTACTGGTTTCTGTGTGACAAATGTAATCACGTGCTTAACTTTCCTGTTGAAATCAATAGCCTTTAAAAGTGCTTAGGTTTGGCTGGATCAATCTATTGAGCAAGGCAAGCCTTTGGAAAAGCTGTTTAAAAAGGCCTAGCCAGCTCAGTTCAATGAAAAATATTTACAATATATTTTTCTCTTTTCTGTTGCTCCTAGGCTCACTAATATATGAAAAATTAGGTGAAAAAGCATTTGGATGGCCTGGAAAAATCAGTGCTTTTATCTCTCTCACAATGCAAAATATTGGAGGTAAGAAGGAAAGGAGTTTTTAATTGAGCAGGTTTTAAATAAGAACAATCTGACTCAAAATAAAGATAGGATAAATTGCCCATCAGTTCCACATCAGTCCTGCATGCTGTATGATAGAAACTTGTAATCGTGTTGCCCAGGACATTGAATGACATGGATGACATTTCTAATACTGAAAATTATTTTTTTTAGTCATTTACGGCCTTCTAGAGAGACCATCTGTTTATAATGCAGGGGCCTTTCCCATGTTATATTTTATAGTCATAGGTGGCTGCTGCCTGCATAATTTTGATACTATCTACTGGTTGAAATCCTGTTGATTAATGTAGTAAGTTATATCAGAGTAAGCCCATTGAATCTGTGGGGTTTTGGTGAACCAGCTCCTCTATAGGTTCTATTGATTCAAATGAGCCTTCTCTGATTGTGACCTACTTTATAGTAGTAAGTTGCAAGTACAATAGGGTAATTTGAATCAGGGAATTTACAAAGCAGTTGACTCACCAAATCGCCACTGATTCAGTGGCCCTGCTTTAGTGACTTACTATGCTAACAACATGATTTCAGCTATTTTGTGTACATCAAGTCTTTTAGCCTAAACATGTTTGATGTTAGGAAACAGGATTAGAACAAGACCATGTTTGTCAACATTACATACAGTTTATATCACTTCATACCACTCTTATGTCTGAAGAAGTGGACTTGTCCACAAAAGCTCACTTTAAATATACCAGTTAGTCTTTAAGGTGCCACAACATTTTTGCTTTCTTTATTTTTTTATTTTTTTTGGTTTTGCTTAATTTATTTAAGGTTTTTACTTAGTCATGAACATTTTTTACATTGATTCAGACTTGTTGCCTGCCATCCTAAACATATTTGCTAGAAGTAAGTTTCATTTATCATAAAGGGAGTTACTTCTTAGTAAAGTTGCTTAGTAACTTTACTGAGTAAACTCAGTAAAGTTTACTTCTCAGTAAAGTTGCTTAGGGTTCTTCATAATGCTTGAGGCATAAACAGTAAAAGGAAATAAAACTAGAACTGCATGACAGGAAAATGGAAATTCTTTATGCACCCTGTATAGTTCATTTCTCAATGGGACTGTACAAGATGCAGTAATAAATGTTGTTTTTAGAATTGAGAATCAAAGCCAAATGGAAAATTGATTTGGGCAAACTAAATTGAAAAAAAAAAACAAAGGATAGTAATTTGATCCCAGTTTGTCTTAAACAATTCTGGTTAGAATCAGCCATTTACTGAGGTTGAATGTATAAAAGTAAAAGCAATAGCTCTCGGCCTCCTCTTGTACATGCACACATACACAAAGAAGCAGGGATATGAAAATCTAATATTCACACTCAGTGGCTGAAATCCTGTTGGGTGGAGTCTGAAAATGAGGTAATAAGGACCACATTTTCAGGGTCTGCTTGTGCAATGAGAATGAAATCACTGGTAGTGGCAAATTGCTGCTGATTAATGGCTTCTTTTGGCAATTTTGAGGTGCACATGACTTTGTTGCATTGCATGCAAGCCATGCACATCCCCAAACTGCAAAAGGAAGCCTTTCAGCAACAGCAATCTGCCGCTCCCTATTATGTCATCCTTGTTCCACAGGCAGAACTAAGCAGCAGGATTTCAACCATCAACATAAAATCAAGCAATGATTGTTTTGTCTGAACAGAGCTACAGACTCAGATTTGAAAATGCAGCTAAGACTGCAAAATAGAGTGGTGGTTGTTCTATCCAGTGGGTGAAACAATGAAGCTACTGGTGTCCCCACACCCCAGAAAGGCATGGCATCCCCTCCATCACTATTACTTTGAAGCTTAAGGATATCAGAAGCATGAGGAAGTACTGATGCCATGATCAGACACTCCTAACTGTCTGAGGATTTGATCCAGGATCTGCTTCTGTGGACAAAAGAGCTCTGGTTCAAGGCAAGCACCTCCACCTGATTTTCAGGAATCTTTCCCTTTCTGCCACACCACAGCTTACCCCATTGAGCACAGTCTCTTGTACTTCCCTATAGCATTATCAGGAGATGCAAGGAATACCCATCAGGGTATTTGCACACCTGAGTCTGGATTAGAGATGGGGGTATTCGTATTCAAATACTGGCCCTGGGGCCAGCCCGTCCACTCACTGTTCTGTTGCTGCCGCAGGCTCTGCGCTCCCTTCTTATCTCTCCAGAGCTTATGGTGGACGAGCCTCTCTGCCAGGTCGAAGAGTGGCTAATCCACCGTGAGCTCTGGAGAGATAGGAAGGGAGTGCAGAGCCTGTGGCAGCAGCGAAATAGTGAGTGGATGGTCTGGCCCCAGGGGGCCGGACCCTCATTATCTCCACCTCTGGGGGGGAGAGGTATTCGTATGCATATACAAATATGAATACCCCATCTCTAATCTGGATCAAACCTCATTTTCTTCACCTAAGCTGATATGAACAGTATTTCAATCTAATGGAAAAATCTATTATCTGAATGCTATGTATTTCAGCAATGTTGTCATACTCCATTTAACCCAAGTTAATACATTTGTCATTTCAGCAATGTCAAGCTACCTCTTTATTATTAAATATGAACTTCCAGAAGTTATCAGAGCATTTCTGGGGCTTGAAGAGAATTCTGGGTATGACTTTGTTTCCATTTTCTTTATTAAAAATAAACAGTAAAAACTATTTGTCTGCTTATAACCTTAACAAAATGGATTAATACACAGCTATTTTGTTTTTTGCACTCCAGGGAATGGTATCTAAATGGCAACTACCTCATCATATTTGTGAGCATTGGAGTTATTCTTCCACTTTCACTTCTGAAGAACTTAGGTAAACATTACTCTTATAAAAATGCACATAAAATAGCTTATCTGTCAGCCTTTTGACATAACTAGCTCCAGTATTACTAGTTGGTTAACTGTTCATTCCCTTATTCTTTTTCAAGGGTATCTTGGCTATACAAGTGGATTTTCGCTTACTTGCATGTTGTTCTTTCTGAGTGTGGTAAGTAATTATATGAAATGTGGTACTAACATACAGAACTTCCTATTAGGTATAATTAGTGGCTCTGTTTTCTGCAGTGGCTACTGACATTTGGCCAGCATCTGACTGTCATTTTATATGTTTTCTCTTTGTTTGTTTGAATTAAGAAGAGCTTGGTTGCATCGGACTGAAATCTGATCTAGTCCAGTATTCTCCTCATGTGGTGTCTAACCAGGTGTCTCTGGAAGACTCTCTAGAAGGATATTAGAGCAATTGCACCATCAGTCTCACATTCCTAGCAATGGACACTGAGAGTATATTTTGCCTCTGATACTAGAGATGACATGTAACTGTCTGCACCATTGATGGCTCTAACCTGCAGGAAGTTATTCAGCCCCCTTTAAAAGCTGTTCACCTTGGCTACCATCACTACATTTTGAATCAAGGATTTCAACACTTGTTAGATTTGTGCAGCATTCATTTCAATGTTAAGAAAAGTGAGAAAGAGCTCTTGTAGTAAATGGTGACCTGTCCCTGAACAAGTTTTATTATGAGTAGACATGGGAGCTTCATATTCGTATCCCTGGGGATACAGATATGAAACTCAGCACCACAGGTGCTAGAGCAGTTCAGTCCTGCCTCCCAGAACCAGTCTGGCTTACTCACTGGCCTCCTTGCAGCATGCATGTCCATCAGCAGCAACATTGCACCAATCACATTTCCCTGCCTCTCCTCTCAGCCAACAGCTTAGCAGCTGAGTGGGGAAACTCATCTTCCCACTTCCTCACTGGAGTGATTGGCTGAGGGGAGAGGCGGGGAAGCACCGGCAGGACTATGTGTGCAATTGGCACAATGTTGCCAGTGAAAGACATGCATGCAGCAAGGAGCCCAGTGAGTAGACCTGGCTGGTTCTGGGAGGTGGGAATGGAGTGCTCCAGCACCTGTAGTGCCAAGCTTCGTATTCATATCACCGAGGATACAAATATGAAGTTCCCATGTCTAATTCCTAGTCAAAATGAGACAGAAGTTCTACAAAGAGAAAACCGAGCATTACCTGTTAGTAAATAAGGCACTGCTCTACAATAGAATAAGACATCTTCAGTGCCACTGCAGGAGAAATTAGAGCCCATGGCCAGGAAGTAGAACAGAGACAGGAATAAGTCTTATTCCTAGCCTATCTTAAGTAGATCTACCTGTAATCATTACACCTGTGCCACAAGTGCACTCAAAAAGAAATGGTCTGATGGTTTGTCCATAGATAGATTGCATGAAAGGCCCTTTAGAACATCTCAGGTACATTTGGTCTACAGAGACATCAACTCAAACAAGCACTGGACCCTTGAAATTCCAAGTATTTCCTCTTCCTGTTAACTGTTACAGAGATAGCTGTCTGCCTGTAGGTACTTTACAAAAATAAAAATGCCTTTTGACATCTATTTCATGGCTTCATTCTTCAAAACATATTATTCTATATATATCAAAAGTACTCAAAAGTACATTTATCATTTTTCTGCCCACCAGAACTCAGAAAGCAATGCCCAATAAGATAGACAAAAATATTCTTTAAAAACAATTGTAAGAGTCAGTTTTAAAACCAGCCTAAAAGACCAAAGGCCTTTCGGATGAATACTGGTTGGGCTGCCTGCTCAAACCTCAACATGGTTGGTGCCAACCTGAGTTGTCTCCAGATGGAGTTGACTAATGGAGCTGTTGCAGTAGAGAAAGTCATGTTTCTGTTATCACCCATTTAGCTTCCAGTAGTCCATCGTCACTGCCGTCATCTTAGAACTGTAGGGCTGGAAGGGGCCCTATGGACCATCAAGTCCAGTCCCTGCCAAGGAGGCCCAGTGGGGAATCAAACACCCAACCTCTGGCTCCAGCACCAGATACCTAGACCTCTGAGCTCATAGAGCACTTTCAGTTTGATTTCTATCATGGAGTAAGGCAGGATGAGAACTGTAGCCACATGGTAACCAGAATGCCATTGGATCACCATGACACAAGCAGAATGGGTTGAGATCTAGAATATTACTAATAATATAAAAATGTGTCCTTTCGGATGCATCTTTTGGAGATAATAATAGGAATGGCCTCCTAAAGATGTCCAGAGTTTCATCTGCTGACTTCATACAACCTCTTACTACATGTTTTTAATTTCACTCCAGGTAATCTACAAGAAGTCCCAAATACCCTGTCCACTCCCACTGCTGGACAACAATGTGGGTAACTGGTCCTCCAACAACACCACAGTCCCAGTCCATATAATGATGCTACCCAACAATTCTACTAATTCAGAGCTGAATTTTATGATGGACAGCACCTACAAGCAGTATTCATCAAGTATTGAAGAAACCAAAGATAGGCTTCATCAAAGTGGGGTCGAATATGAGGCACATGGAGAGGACAACGACAAGTGCCAACCTAAATATTTTGTGTTTAATTCACGGGTACAGTTGTGTTTATCATTTGTTTGACAAAACTGCCTGCATGCTGCCTGCCATTCTCGCTTGAGTGAGAGGAGGCTCAGGGTTTTATTGTGAAGGAGACAGCTGGGGAGTTATATGTGTGGTCATTTTATTTTAGTCACTCTTCCAGATTGAAGGACATCCTAGGGTCCTAGTAAGTCCTGGTGAATGTCTAACCTTGTTGCAATGGCATGTCCCCATTTACCTCCATGTATAATGGTTAGAAATATGCAAAAGATACAATCACAGAGGGGGGGGCACCCTTCCTGGTACTTATTTGGTTGGATCTGGACTTGCTCCATTATTTCCAGTGCATCTCCTCAAAGTATGGGTAATTCTGGATCCAACCAACTGTGGAACATTCACAAGGTCCCCTTTTGTGAAGAGAAAACACCAATGGATAGCTGGTTAGTTGCTCAACTCTTCTTCATTGATGCTTTTAACACAGCAAGAGTTCCACACAGGCAAGTTGCAATATGAACCCTTTCACACTGATGAATAAATGGATGATGATGATGATGATGGTGATGATGACTATTATTATTATTATTATTATTATTATTATTATTATTATTATTATTATTATTATTATTATTATTATTATTATTATTATTATTATTATTATTATTATTATTATTATTATTATTTTCTAATGGTCAATTAAAGCTATCACCTGTTCCTGCATCTGAGGGTTTTTGTTTTTTTATTCAGTAAGAAGCAGAAACTAATCAGAGTGTTTCTCCTTGTTTTGTTTCAGACGGCCTACACAATACCAATCCTGGCGTTTGCTTTTGTGTGTCACCCTGAAGTGCTTCCCATTTACAGTGAACTGAAAAAGTGAGTCTGCTTCTCATACATCTCCTTTTACTGGTCTCTATATTTAACTATCATTACTGAAGCTTTCCCCCCCCCCCCAGCTTTGTAGTTTTAATTCATAACACATGAGTTTCTGGTAGAAAATCAATTCCTTCCATTAAATTAATTTTATTGAATGATGATGGCATGTGCTGTTTTCTTTATATTTTTGTGTCACATGGACATTTCCATTTTAAATTCTTTACCTACATTATCAACATATGAATTTCACCCCTTGCTAATAGGGACATCCCAGTGAAAAATGCTCTGTGTGAAAGAGAAAAGAAAGTACCAACAAGAGTGAGCTCATGGCACAGTGGTTAAACTGCAATACTGCAGCCAAGACTCTGCTTACAGCCTGAGTTTTAGTCCCAATAGACTCAAGTAGCTGGCTTGAAATTGACTCAACTTTCCATCCTTCTGAGGTTGGTAAGTTGAGTACCCGGCTCACTTGCGGGGCGTTAGGAGCAGTGTGTCACCTGCATAATTAAACCCAGAGAGTGCTTTAAGCACTATGGGGCCCATATATAAGCAGCACACTTCTCTTATTTGCTTTGCCTTGCTGCAGGGTATTCACTTCTAAATGAAGTGAATAAAGATGCGTCACTGGCTGACAAAAAGGCAGAACATTGTCATGCACAGAGCTTGTTGTTCAGGAACAATGCAGTCTCCCTCACCTATGAATTACAATTCCCAGCTCAAATGAGAAAGACATGCTAGATGGTTTAAAACTGTCACAAGTTTCTAATGCAGATGTCATCACTGTGATGCTATTTCATCTGTGCAGAATAATTATGAAAGCAGGAATGAATATACAATGAGGAATAAGTCAAGAATAAAAGCTCTAGCAAAGGTTTTGCCATATAAGGGTTTGTTTTAGCTCACTGAACTTTGAAAAACAACACACATTGTCATTCTTGTCGTACATGTTCATAATAATAAACTGTAGTCTTTTAATTTTCATTTTTCCTTCCTCAGCCGGTCTCGGAGACGAATGCAAAATGTTTCCAACGTCTCCATCACTGGGATGCTAATCATGTATTTATTTGCTGCCCTGTTTGGCTATCTCACTTTCTATGGTAAGTCGAACCTGCTCTCTAAAATGTCAAGGTGTCTTGAGCTGCAACTCTCATTTGATGAAGATCTTAATCAGAGTGTCAGTTCATAAATTCACAGCTTCATGCCTTGAATAATTAGAAATGAACAATAGGCTAGTCTCCCCCCCTTTTTTCTGAATGTAATTTTCAGGTACAGTAGCCCCTAATGTGGAGACTACACCCCCTAAATTTCAAACAAGAAAGCAGTGGGTGTATTGTGCTATGGTGTTCTTCATTTTGAGGTAATTCTTCATTTTTTTACAAAAATGGAAATGTTAACTTTTCTATATCAGGGAAGAACTAAATATAGAATTCATGGATATTTTCCTCTTTGGAGGCATCAAGTCTACCAGCTTTCAGATGAATAGGAATGAGGGGTTTTGTTTTGTTTCTGTTACACGTGTCTTCATCATTCGACTATTCCCCCAAACTTCATCTGAAAAAGCAGAAGAAATTACCTCACAACATCCACCCATGGGCTTTAATTGACGCATGAGGAATTGTAGGAACTATGAGAGGGGCCCCATCAGCTTCTACAGAGAATATTGTACAATGTAAAATAGACATTCACACATGCTTCTTAACCACATCACAAGTAAGAGAAGCCACCACCAATTAAGAATCCTGAACCTCACCCTTAAGCATTTTTCTGCAATCACTCCACATTTGAATTTTTTAAGGGCATCTTTCTCTCAAATTGAATGACAATGGTCAAAATTCTCATAGGATAAATTTTCGGCACACCTGTAATTTCAGTGTCTTTGCCCCAAAACAGTGGGATTGGAGAGCCCTGATGAAACCAGTTTTGTCAACCACAAAACTCATCACCTCATCTCCTTCCCAGTCCTCTCAAACCCTAGAAATTGAATTAAGCTCAACAAATTTAACAACAGTTGCATAGTACATTTGAAGTCTTAACCAGAGATAGGGCTAGTTGGACAACAAAACATTGGTAACTGTAACCATGGTTAAACACTATATCTGAACTGGGTGTAACTCACCTCCTGTGGCTCATCAGCAGTTATTTACTTCATAGAATTTTATACCACTCCATTACTGTGAGGCACTATTCTGGGTGCTTAACAAACAAAATCAAACAGAAATGTCAGTAAATCATACAATAACAATAATAAAATAAAAATAAATCCCACCAACCCAAAATAATGCAACTGTCGTTCATAATAGGGCAGGCAGAGCAAGTGGCAAATTCATATGAGGTTACTATCAAAGGCCTCTATAAAGAGCTGTCTTGAGCAACCTCTTAAAAATAGGGCAGGGAGGGGACCACGTGTGGCTTGAACGGGCTGGTTCGAAAGGGCCAACAAGTGCTGCAACCAACAAGGCCCAACTTCTAGTTTATGTTTTCCCAGCCACCTTCAGCAACCCAGCGGAGCATGGCCTGAGAGGATCTGATGGTGTGGGTAAATGTTCACAACAAGATACAGTATTAAAATAGGAGAGGTATACCGATAGTACAAAAAAGAAAAAGAAACAAAACTCATTAAAACCAGTTTAAAACCGGTTAAAAGCACATGATAAAATATTAAAAGGTACTGCAACAAACAATACTGTATACCACTAAAATTGTGGAATTGTCCACTCTTGATAAATTGCAACTCAATTTCAATTAGTTTTGCAGTTGGCTTTATATACTTTAACAGAATGTGAACACTAACTTAAGTTGTTGTTGGTTGTTGTTTTTTAGGAGAAGTTGAAGATGAGCTGCTTCATACATATGCTAAAGTGTATACTTTTGACTCACTGCTTTTGTTGGTTCGCTTGGCAGTGCTTGTGGCTGTGACCTTGACTGTACCCATCGTCCTGTTCCCGGTAAGTCAATGACATGACTTATTAAATAGTTGTAGAGAAGCCTCTATATGAGAACACGCGTTACTCATTGTCTTTATGCAGGCAGGGCTCATTCTGCTGTTGGTTCAGCCCTGCAGTAAACCAAATTCTCGGTCTGTCTGTTCCCCCATTTATATTTGACTGAGTATTTGACTATACCTTTAGCTGGCAAAATGTCATTGCAGATAATTCGGAATACTAAATATTGGCAGAAATCCAAGTAATGTAAATTTATGCCACCTAGATCTGATTCTGCCATTAGTCACAGCCATATTTCATTAATTCAAAGTTTCCTATCCCTTCCCCAGGGTTTCCAGGCTCCCCTAGGATCTCTTTGGTCCTGAAGAAATGTTGGGGAGCAATGGGACAGGGAGAGTCTTTAACAAGTGAAAGTTACTTCTGCTAGTCCTACCATGGCATAACTTTATGTTACTGGATTTCAGTCACTACTTTTTTGGAATACATGCCCCAGAATCCCCCAAACAACGTGGGCCACTGGCCATACCTTTGAGGGGAAAAGTGTTTGGAGTTATAGTGTGTGGAGTTATAGTGTGTGGGGGGGAAGTAACCTTTCCCAGCTGGGTTTACATTGAGAGTGCTATTAGATGGCCATTTGTTGTGCTGTTTGGTTTGCTGTGGGGGTGAGCAAAGATTAAAGGAAGCTTAACATGCTTTCTGGTTAATCCTGCACAGGACAGATGCCATTCTGCACAGGTGTTGTCACCATCCTGTGCAGCTTGGTATCTTTGGTAGAAAAAAAAACGAGCACAAAACTTCTGGGAGATCCCACAAGAAACCATGAGATCACAGGATCAAAGCTTCTTAATTTTAAAAAGAAAAAAAAACTAAGTTCAAAGGGAAAGGGGTGAAGTTTTTCTCAGTCTCTATCCAAAAGCAAGAGGCTCATCCCTAAAGTATGCATACAATTGTTCAGTGAGGTGACTGAATAAGAAGAGAAAACACTGTTCATTTGAGACTGGCTTCTTGACAGATCCTGAACAGAACTGTGTGTGTCAGAGTCTCTTGCGTGGTGCATTACAGCTGCTTTCAGAAACCAGGGGTTTCTCAGATTACAAAGTCCTTAAAGGAATATTCCACTGGAATGACTAAATGCTATGTTTTGTTTCATACTGTGAGCATGCAGAGTGGTTATGTAATTTCCACTATGTCCCCGCTGATAGTAATAAGACACATACACCCCATAAATCTGTGGCATAATACCTATGAACACCATACATTCTGAAATTCACCCTGAATTCACTCTGAATACGCTCCCAGTTAGTACACCTAAGAGAGCTTTCTGCAGAACACTGCCAAAGGTGATGAGACATGGTGCTCTCTCACCTTTAACAATGGGCTAGAAGAGGGAATTTCAAGCTAAGCCTGCTGAAATTCTCTTTTTATATACAACAGTGAAAAACCACTTACATTGCATTGTGTAAGTCTCCTGCTCAACCTGCCAGTCAGTCTCTTATAAGAGTACTCCATCCCATCTCTCCAAGCAGCATCTACTCAGCCTCCTGCTGCCCTTCAGCATGCTTCTCCCTTACTGAGATTTAGTAAGGGAGAAGCATAACCTACTTAGCAGTTTTTTTTCCTCCAAGGACTTTTTTTCACTTCTGCAAACACTGGGGTTCCCTACAACGGGCAGATATCTTCCTGCTATGAATGAAGGGTGCCATTTTCAGGGCCGGCTCTACCATTTAACAGATTGAGGAAGCCACCCCATATAACTGGAGGATTCATGAAAAATATGCAATGTTGTTGTTGTTTCCTTCTTGTATTTTGAGAACTCAGAAGGGACAAGGTAGGATACTCTGGTTCTGGTGTCAAAATAATTTGAACAGGCTTGGGTACTCAGCACCTTGATTTAGGCAGCATATATTGTGGACCATTTCAGTTTTATCTCTATCTTGTTTTGGCTACTTCAGGATGATCTTACTCCCAAACACTAACAATATTGGGAGTTTTCACGAAGGCTTTTACGGCCGGGATCTAATGGTTGTTGTGGGTTTTTCAGGCTCTTTGGCCATGTTCTGAAGATTGTTCTTCCTAACGTTTCGCCAGTCTCTGTGGCCGGCATCTTCAGAGGACAGCACTCTGTGCTCTGGTGTAACACTCCCAAGCTAACTACAAAGACTGGAAGAACAACCTTCAGAACACAGCCAAAGAGCCCGAAAAACCCACAACAACCAATATTGGGAGTGTTCAGGGGACTGTTTGGGACCCCAAGGTGCAGTTTGGAAGCCATTGAAATTAGAGACAAAAGTCCCATTGACTTTTAAAAGGTCTGCTGTGACCCTGACATGCAAATGGTGGTGCATTCCACCCTGAGCCCCCCTTCCCTCCACTTGTGCATTGCAACATATTTCTTGAGCTGGTCAGAAGCTTTCTTTGTAACCCTATCCCCAGTTGTCAAGTGCAGCGACTGCTGACCCTTTACCTACTTATCTCTGCAAGTCCCAAAGCTAGAGAAATGGCTGTTCAAGCTGAGGATGTTTGCATGAGCAGAACAAACAGACTCTCCATTTTCTACTGCTATCCTATGCAGAAGAAATGAATGAGCGAATTTTTGCTGCACCTTTTTTTTCTTATGCTGAAGGGAAAAATATCTCCTTTTTAATAACCTGTAAGAATCTCCAGAAAGATTATTAAAACATTTATTTATTGCTGTGTTTATATAACATCCCTATAGTAAAAACAAATTCTGGGTGTATTTAGAGGAAAAAGCAATATTAATGAAAACAAGGAAGATTCTCTGTGCATTTTATTGTTCACGCATTAGAGTTCTAATGACTTTTCCAGACTGGAATTTTGAAGATAAATAGATGAGTCTTATTTTCTTCTAATAGCAGATGCACACACAACCTAAGATATCCAATTGCTTCTTCCTCCACACTTTTATTGTTATTGTATTCCTGATTACTATGCACGGATATGAAAGGTGGCCAATGAAGAATAATAACAGGGGGGTAAAACCTATTTGTTCAAGATACTGTACAGTATTGGAGGAAAGCTTTGTGAATACCTTGGGCAGCAAAAAAGGCAAGCAAGCAGGTTCTAGATAAAATCAAGCCTGAGCTCTTCCTAGAAGCTAAAATGGCAAAGTTGAGGCTGCTATACTTTGGACATGCCATAAAAAGACAAGACTTAATGGAAAAGATAATAATGCTACAGAAAGCTGAAAGCAGTAGAGAAAGCGGATGTCTGAACATGAGATGGATTGGTACAATAAAGGAAGCCACTGCCTTTAGTCTGCAAGATCAGGACAGGCCTGTTAATGAAAGGACTTTTTGGAAGTTTTTAATTTATAGGGCTAACATACAGTAAATGGGAAGCGACTTGAAAGCACATAACAACAAATATGTTGTTGGACTTCGAATCACATAATTCCTTACTGTAAAGGCTTGATGAGAACAGCAGTCCAGTATCACAACTGTCACTGATTGCCCACTTGATGCAGATGTATAAATGAACAGTGTGTGTACATGTGTATGAGATTATGTGCTATTGCTGCAAGAGTGTTAAACACATTTTGAAAATATTTTGTACATTTTCTTCTTCTTTGCAGATACGGACATCAGTTACTACACTGTTGTTCCCCAGAAGACCATTCAGTTGGACAAGGCACTTCTTAATCGCTACAGTTATCCTTGCATTTAATAATCTCTTGGTGATTTTTGTCCCTACTATTAAAGACATCTTTGGATTTATAGGTATGTTTTGGGGAACAGCGGGGGAATTCCTCCCTGTACTCTCGCTTAGTTGGAAAGAGAAATGTTTATTATTGTTACAACTTATGTACTGCCCCATAATGCAATGTTAGTTCAAATTACCTGCACAGCAAAATACAATACAGGAAAAAGAAAAGAAAATCTCTCCTAGAAAACATAAAACTTAGAAGCAAATTGCTTGTCGCATTAACACATTAGCACTAAAGCCTTAGTACTTTTACTTTTACTTAAAAGGAAGCCTGTGGGGCCAAGTCTAGAATGGGACAAACAGTGCAAGAAAAGACCATTTAGGTCCATTCGCTCAGTTCCCAAGGTTGGCCCACTTGTGTTCTAAAGAGGATCAGAGGAAAAAGCTTCCACTTGCAACACCGAGGAGGTGACTGATGTATTACTAAATACAAATCATCCCAGCCTTCTTTGTATATTTGCTTTTTTTTTTTTTTTTGCTCCTCCAGTGAGAGCTAAAATTTGGGGTGGGGGAGGGGCCAAGGGAGGCCACAACTCAACCCAATCAAATTGACCCAACTTCCCACTGAAGTCATACCCTGAAAATACTTTTTAAACCCTCATTAGTGCTCCAGGGAGTCAGGAGTCAAATTTACTCCAAGGGTTAAACCTTTACTATAAGCCTCCCCACCTACATTCTGCAGTCCTCCAGAGAAGGCCCCCACGTGCCTCCTTTTCCTTTTTTTTTCCTCCATTGAAAAGCACATACTGAGTTATGCACTAAATACTTACCATGACATGTAGCTTGACCTGTAGCCGGCTTCAGATATGATCAATGCAGGATTCCAGTCTCAATCTCAGAATCC